>NW_019740656.1:1034087-1218715 GCF_002891405.2 Cryptotermes secundus | reverse complement strand
TTACTTGAGATGAGGAAACAGATGCTCGCCATCACCAACCAGCGCCCACTCACGGCCATCGCTCTCTTGGCGATAGCCTCCCCTGAACTCTAAGTTACTTAATATCAATCAAAAGTCTAAAGGCAAAAAGGTTTTTTTGATTAAGTCTTCTAGGGTTTATATAACCTCTCTTTGCTGATTCTTCGAGTTCCGGGTATGTTGGCCTGCCCATTCTGACGTGATTTTGGCCCCCCTCATTGGTTGCCCATCGAGAAGGGGTTGACTCTTTCGGGTCTACCGCCTCCTCTGACTCAGCGTTTTCCTCCTGCCATAGTGTTTATGACCCACTTCATATAGCTCCTTCCTCAATGTCAGCGCCATTGCACTGCCGGGTTAGCATTCTAATGACTCAGGCATTCCCTGTTACAGTTCTTTGTAGACCTAAGCTTCCTGGTTCGTTTCATCATGGCTATTTCTTAATCTTACAGTCTAGCTACTATTATTCCAATTTTACCCCCAAAAAACTATATCTACAAGTACGTGACCTTTGCGCCATTACAATCAGAAACAATTGTTAAGCTGGGAGTGCACAGTCTGTACTTAGACCTGTCCACTATCAACTGAATGCGCAGTGCATTTGGTCGAGTCCGCTAACTGAGATAAGGGATGTTGGGGTGTGTATGGGTTTCAAAATGCCACTAGTTTCAGTGCGCTGCTTCTCCTAGTTTCCGAAATGCGGCTGCAACTACTGCACCGTCTCGCCTCTCCACTTCTTGGCGCATTCGTCACGCGCATGTCTGAGGCAAGGACTAAGAGCGCAGCCTGTACTGTGCTGACCGGTATCTTTCTGTCCCTCTGTACATTTAAACACTGTTAGCCCCGATGCTACGATTTGTATAAACTTGTAATTTACATACCATCAGTGCACAGAATGGGCAGTAGTTTCATTCCAGGATGATTTATCATCCGCGGGAGCTTTCGTTTTGGAACTTGCCCCACGGCGGTGTCCATGAGTCGTGAGGGGGTGGACACTCTCAGTGTGCATGGATTGATGTGCCGAATTCAGTGTTCCGATGTGCTTATGGCCCCTTTGTTTGTTTATGTGATTTAACTTGGCTAATGCCTTGTACAAGATGGATGTTTAGTGAGCGGCGAATTTGAAAGGCGTCGCGCGGTCTGGCTCCAGGGAATACCCCCCCCCCAAATGATAGGCTGTAAGTGGGCAGAGAAATGAACACGATAGGCCAGCCTTTCAACTATTTTATATCCGTGTTATATTTACTTAATTACAGTTTATTTGACATCATTTTCGGCATTTCATGCAGTATATCAGGAATGGATAAACTTATTGATTGTTGGAGCCGCATATGGCAATTTTCATACTGTTACATGTAGGGGCTTTACGCGTGACTGATAAGACGGATTTTGGATTGGATGATTGGATTTATTGGCACCTTATTCACACAACTTTGAACTACAGGAAATTACAGCGCTATCGCTGATCTACACACTTTACAGTTCACCGTTATACACACATTAGAGTTCTCCGTCTTCACTAGTCGTACCCTGGCAACGGAGTTATGAAGGAAAGATGAAGAAAGTCCTGTCAAGATACTCGGATTCAGCAGACGCGCATGCGCATGTTCAGAGGCTGGTTTCAGCAGTCAAAATGGCGACGATGCTTGAGTGTAATACCGAAGAGCAACGTTCTGTTGTGCGCAAAATGACTTAATGCAAAGGATGTTCATAAAGAAATGTCTCCTGTTTATTTCGGCTGGAGTTTGTCGAGTAAAGTGATTCACAGCTGGACAGAGAAGTTCTCTCAGTAATGACGCCCGACCAGGTGTGGAAGTCGCTGAGACAACAGACACAAGACGTCTGTGCTGCGGGCTTCAGCGCACTGATAAAGCGATGGGACATGTGTATCAAAGTGGATGCAGGACATGTCGAGAAGTAGATTTTTTCCAGGTTTGAATATCATATTGTGACGTGTTAGATAGCCGTTGCTCGGCGACGGACGTAAGGTAACGCGTGACAATATGTTTTACACTTTATACCCATATGTGTTCTAGTTGCTAGCTCTTCCTCCTTTTTCCTTGGCACTACAGCCCCAGTGAGCCTAGGCCTGCCTCCATGAACTTCTCCGTTCACTTCGGTTTTTCTAGATCTTACACATTCGGTAGTACTCCTTGGGCGGGTGATCAGCTCGTCGCAAGGCCTCTAAGCTCTTCCTCTTACTATCACCATATTTATCTTGAGGGATTGAGAAAAACTGTGGGAGATTGAATTCACTCTAGCCGGTATCCCAGCCGAGATCCAAACCGAACACTGCAGCATAGAAGTCCAGAGAGTTGCCACTTCACCAGCCTGCTCGGTAATAATTGTAACACTTCGTGGATCACGTGACATGTGACTAGAAGTTTCATGCTTTGAAGGAAACGCTGTGGGTAATGATGACAGACAGGTGCTGCCGTTTTCTCGGGTTTATCTCGAACATCGCGAGATGAAGGCAGCCAACCGTGTCGCCCCCCCCCCAACCTACCTACCGCGGAGAGTCAGTAGCATTGCGACTCGTTAAACATGGAATCGAAGAAGGCAGCGAATGATTGGCAGCTTGTCGCGTCGAGAGAGACGGAACTAGGAGACTGCGATGGTGTGAGACGTTCCCCGTCCCATTTGCATATACACGTATTTTAATATCGTGATAATTCTTCGTGTCTGAATCATAATTAGACATGAAATAACAGTAATTTTAAATTAAAATGAAGAAATTCCTTGAAAGAAACTGATATAATTTAATGTTAAGCTAAATTATATTTATTATCAGCAAATAAAACAAGCGGAGGGTCAGATTAATCCCATCCCCTTCCTCATCTGAAGAGTATTAACTTCTGGGATGTGACGCCGTATGGGCAGAGAGCAGCTGACGGATGTTTCGGAGCAAATATTGCCTCCATATTCAGGGTTAAAGAGTAAGCGAAACAAGTAACCAGTAACATCTAGCAGACGAGCTTCGGTGAACTTATATCTGAGTACACGGCATCATATCCCAGAAAGTAATAGGTCTGTAATTTTGAAAATCACCGTTTTGAGAAATTCCAGTCTGACAAATTTTAATACTGTTTAGGATTTTAAGTCCTCACACCGGTGGTTATGAAGAATTCTGTCTTCTGCGATATAATACCGTGTATTTCGTTGAAAGTCAACAGACGTTTCGGAGCAACATGTCCCCCTTTACCTCCAGGACGATTGCTGGTGCTCATTTCTGTTAATAGCGCGGCTGGAAGGATTAAGTTAATTGAAAAATCCAACATCATCGGGAATATAAAAGCGCGATCTTCCGGCTTGTAGCATAGCGCCTTAACCAACTTCGATTGCTGTATAAATATCGGTCTAATACGTTTTCATGTCTGCAAGTGTTTTACTTCGAAACGCCTGACAGTACTATCTAAGTTCTAATTTCTGTTTGTATGCAGCGTTATACTATATTTATATCGGTAACACAGTGCTCCAATAGAGCGGTGCTCGTTCTTGTGGCACGTATTTATTCTCCCGGTAGGTGTATCTGCCAGCAGCAGTGTCTCTGTCGTCATGTATCGTCAATTTAGTAAACATTTATTTAGAAGAACTTCTTGAGATACTTTTCTCATTTCTTTAATAATGTATTACGGCATGTAGACCCGTTGCTAGGCAACGACCGCGAAATAAGCAACTTGGTAAGTAATGGCTCGTAAAGAGGAACAGAGGAATGATGTTTTCTTCGCAGTCCGTGCCGATGACTGCACATGCAACAATAGAATACGTCATGTAACCATGTATAACTATAATTAATTCATATATTCCAGCATCATAAAAATAAATCCGATCATATGCTCTACCTATACCAGAAGGACAAACGGGCACTGCCTGGGAACCTTCAAAATCGGAGATATAGTTTCTTACTCCTCCTTAATGTAGTGTCTCTCACTACCACCCCCCATTTCTTCTTCTTCTTCTTCTTCTTCTATAGTCATGCCACCGCCAAGTCACAATCGCACTGCAACACAACAATGTTTTCTAAGCGGTTCGTGCTGAGATGTTATAAGTAAGACGGTGAGAAGTTAGTCAGTGAAGAGCTGATAGTTCAGTTACTGAGTTACGTGTAGATAAGCGCTGCAGTCAGCTGTTGTGAGTTGTCGGTCTTAGAAGCCGGTAGTTGGGGCACGGGGACAGTTCCAGAACCCAGAGGAAGGGGAACTCCCGCCGTTGGAGTCCGTACACCATCAATGTTTTGTGCAAAGTAGCAAAGACGTTTCGGGGAAATATATTTGCTTCATTTTAGTATGCTTGTCACATATTTTAGAACAAAAACGATCTCGAATTCGTCTGTAAGTTTACAGCTGGTGCCATCTAGATTTGCAAGTCATTATTGCTGCCGCTAGATTCGTGATCAAATGAGCACCTTTTTTGTCACCGTCAATCGGTTGGCAATTAAGAGGAGAAGCAGGAAAACTTTGGGCATAAACACGGTCCGTAAAAGGTTCACGCCCCCCATGTAGCATTTGATTACAGCTCCATTAATTAATTTAATCACGCCGCGGGTCTCAATACGTTCTTTGCACTGAGTGAATCGTATCTCTTCATAAGATTCGTTGCCGAAGTTAAACAACGCATTTCGATTAAATTTGGTATCTGGTGGTAGGCATTATACGATTTCGTGTTGAATATTGAGAAATTGCGATTATCCGAAATATACTCAAACCGTAACGATTTGTCATCGAACAATGTGAAAAATATTAGCCATAACGCCCCCCCCCAAAAAAAAATCATTTAACGCGCCAAGCGAAAATTCCTATATTCTAAACAAAGATATCTGTAACTAAGCGAAGCGTATTATGCACCAAACAAATTTTCTTATACACTAAACTAACCCTTATGTACGCCAAGAAAATGCTTTTATGTATAAATTGAGCCTGTTATGCGGTAAACAAAACCCATTTTCTTCTGTGTTCTTCCAGCGCAACTCAGTTCGAGCATCGTGAAATAATTCTGAGTGCTGAATAGACAGAGAAACTGCAGAGGAAACTTCAAGTGTATGCTACAGAATGGAATGTAGCAGTATTGTGTAGAACATCCTACCTTCTATATGCTCATCCCATCACCTTCCTATATTCGAGAATTATGTTTCTTTTTGTAGGGGGTAATGCGGTAGCGTAGTTGGTTGAGGCACTATGGTACGGAAGGTCCCGAGTTCGATTCCCGGTGAGATCTTTGGTTTCTTTCAATTTACCTAATCCTTCCATTCGCACTATGGCCTGGGAGTTGACTCAGCCTCTAACAGAAATGAGTACCAGGGATCTTCCTGGGGATAAAGGGCGGTCGGCGCGTAAGGCTGACAACCTCACTGCCATCTGTGAGCCGTTTGTCTAGAAAATGTGGGAGCCTCGATGCCTCACAACCGTATGGGCCTCGACGGCAAGTTACAGGGATAGCTTTATCTTTCCCTTTTAGCTTTTTTCGTTCATTGCGTGCACGTATTACGTAAATTCTTATTGTACAATAGAATTCTCATAATACGATGGGGTACCCAAAAGAAACCGAACTATTTTTTTTTGTGCGCAGAGCTTTTGTAGTACCGCGTTTTTGCCGCTATGAGCGCATAGAGCTAATATTCCTGAGTCGATAAGCCGACTACCGTTGCTTCAGAAGGTAAGGACTAGTTTCGGCAGAGTTTATAGTGACAACTGTTTTGTGTGATCGTCGTTTTTGCAATGGCTGATTTTCGTGAACAGCTGCGGCGGTGAAATTCTGCTTTTTGCTCGGGAAAAGTGGAACAGAAACTCTTGAAATGTTAAAAACGGCGTACAAGGAGGATGCTATGTGGAAAACTCAAGTGTTTGAGTGGTTTTCCCGTTTCAAAAATGGTGAAATGTCAATTGATGACAAACCTCGTTCTGGTCGTCCTTCCACGGCCCGAACACATGATAATGTTGAAAAAATTCGTGAAATCATCAAGGAAGATCGACGACGGACCATTGAAGAAATTTCGGCAAGATTTGTGGCAGTCGGGTGACTGGTTTTTCCATCATGACAATGCCCCTGCTCAATTCTTGACCAAAAATGGTATGACCCCTGTTCCTCACCCTCCATACTCACCCGACCTTGCCCCGTGCGACTTTTTTTTGTTTCCTCGAATGAAAAGAGACATGAAAGGAAAGCCTTTTGCTGATGTTGCTGAGGTGAAGGAAAAAACGACGGAGGCGCTGTCAAGCATCTCAAAAGATGATTTTAGACAATGTTTTGAAAAATGGAATAAAAGACTAGACAAGTGTATTAGTGTAAGTGGAGAGTACTTTGAAGGGGATTGAAGGTTTGTGCTTAAAATTTGAATAAATAAGTAAAAAAAAAATAAGTTCGGTTTCTTTTGGGTACCCCCTCGTACATGTGTAAACATTATTATCTTCTGGGCTGTGTCGACGTTTTGGAAGGTCCTGCTTATTCTATGTTCAGGTTACAAGCAATATTGGTAACAAGAACTGTTTTGTTAGAAGTCGCCTTGAAAATTCAGACGTTTCATAATAGTTGAAGAGTTATATATTCTTTGAAATAACGCCATGTAATGTATTAGAAGTCAACCGACGTTTCGGAGGAGCCTCGGTTCTGCTTGGCAGCCTGCTTCATGTACGGTTCTTTCGTGGCCTATTCTTCGACCTTGAAGATGGAGGCGACATGTTCTTCTGAAAGTCAGTTGATTTTCAGTGGACTGCAAGGAGTTATATCTCATAACCACCGGTGTTAAAACCTTTAACTCCTAATTTCAATATGTTTGGTTCAGTTATTTCGAGTCTTCCTGTAGACAGGCACCGTTTTCGCTTCATGCAACAGCAATAAAGCCTTCATGCTATTACAGTGTGAGGTGGGGTGTTAAAGAGTCGAATTCTGTTTCATATTTCCTCCAATTTAAAAAGCTATGTGTCTTGCGGTGTTCATGGTGATTTAGGGGGAAACCTCATGCAACGCCAGCGCAGGCAACCGGAGACTGTCCGAACCACAGCCTGTTTAAATTAATATACGATACGGCGTAAAAACAGCGCTAGAAATTTTAGCTGTGGAATTACATACTGAGAACAACGATCTTGAAACACGAACTGAACAACTTGAAGTGAGAAAATTGACTCGAAGACGCGTGTTTTGTGGTTCAAAGACCAGATCTTCAGCTTAATAACGCCCAGGTAGGTTTTATGAGTTGGGGCATGCGATCGGAAAAAGGATCGAACAGGGGTGGTTAAGAGAGGGTAGAAGGGAAGTGCAAGGTGACTGGGAGACGCAGAGAATGATTTGCAGGAGCTGAAAGATAAGGTAATTGAGGTTAAAGCCAAATAAGCTGTCGAAAAGAGAAACAAGGTTTTCAGAGTACCTGTAGTCAGGGAGTAAGTAAGTACTGCATGCTTTACGATTCATATCATCGTAGGTTTATTTATACTTTACTCCGTGGCTTTAGTCCGCAAGCGAACTATACCGACCGAGCGACGGCCGCTTGTCGGCGAAGTTAGTGCCACCTTCTGGTGTTAGAGGGTGTCGCGTGGTCAGCGTAACGAATCACTACGGCCGTTAATTTCGGTTTTCTAGACCGGAGCCGCTAATTTTCCATTCAAGTAGCTCCTCAATTATCCGCATGAGGCTGAGTGGACCCCGTTCCAGACCCACTACTTCTCATATCGAACCAGGGACCTCTGGATCTGTAGCGAAGAACTCTGACCTCTAGACCACAGAGGCGATCTCGTAGGTTTACTAATGATGCTAAAACGGAGCCAATCGAATAAAGCTGCAACACTTACTTTTAATTGTAATCGGGAGGGTTTCCTTTCGAATTTCGGCCCGGACACGGAAGTTCTGTGACTGACTGAGGTTTCTCGTGGCTTGTCGCAGTCCCAGGATTGTCTCTCTGCTCCCCTTCCTTTGCAGCACATTGTTGTCAAGGAATCGTTCGATGTTGCAAATAAATAAATAAATTTGAAGGAAATGTAAGGCCCGCTACTGAGGCGAGGCGCGTAGTGCGCACGAGGAAGATAAGAGCCCTGAAGGGCAAGAGCAATTTGGGGCCCTCGGTCTGGTTGCGGGGGAAACAGCATGTGAGAGTGTTTCAGAATGCAGGAAACAGAAGGGGAAGAAAAATAGGAAATAAGAATGCTAGGAGTAGAAATATAAGATGATGTGTGGGGAGAAGAAAGAGGTTATGGAGCAGGAATCGGAGGACAAGGAGAAAAGAGAAGAAAAGGAAGATGAAGGGGAGAAGGAGGTGGAAGAGCCGAAGGAGTGGTAGAAGCTGAGAAAGAGATGGAGCATAAAGTGAAGAATATGAAGAGAGAAAGAGAGAGATGATGATGATGGAGTGTAACAAAAAGAGGATAGGGCCAGAAAGAATTGGAGAAGGAGAAAGGGAGAAATAGGGGCGTACAAAATAGGAAGGGACGTAAGAAGAAGATAAAATGAAATAGGAGGAATGAAAGATAAAGGACTAGAAGAGGGATAATTAGAAGAAGAAGGCGGAAAGAAAGGGACAGTAATGGAATTTTGGGTTTGAGGAGGATAACGCAGAAAATGCGCCATAATTCTCAGAACTCTGCTTTAATTGAGAGCACAACGGAGCACAGCGCTGCGATGTCCGACCGGTGGCTTGGTCGTGGCGCGGAGGGCCCCCGCCCTATTCTCACGCCACTGCATGACCCCACCCCACCCCACCCCCGCACTGCGCGGACCAACCTGCACCCACTCGGCCCCAATGGGCTGCATGTGATGCCTTGGAAGACGCGCAGGTGTTGGGGCACCTCCGGCTTTCTGGCTGGCTGGGTTCTCACGGCCGGATGTGACGTCGTGCAGTCTGCCTCAGTTTTCAGGATATAAAATCTTAATATACTACAACTAAAAAATATATAGAAAACTGTCTTTATATTTAACGTTATTTAAAGTTGCCCCTGTGCTTAACTAATTAAGCACTGCGCCACGAAGGTGTATGGGGGAGTGGATGTGTAGATCCACATTTTCTTGACCTTGGCACTAGTTGGGGTTGAGTGGTCAGCTTCACGCCCCGACCGCTTTGCCCCCGGGGAAAAAGTCACCCTACCAAATAGGATAGGAGGTTGGGTGGACCCCAGAGCCGGTCTGGACGCTGCGGAGAAAATTCTTGAACCTATCGGGACTCGAATTCCGTCCCCTCGGTCGTCCAGTCCGTAACCAGTCGCTATACCGACTGAGGTATCCTGGTTCCTCTTTTTATTTAATCCCCTACATGTTTCGACCCCACTGTCCCATCATTATCAAGTTGTACAATGCTTAAATATTAAATATTCAATTTGTCATTCTGTATAACTTATTGAACATGGGTCCCTTGTTCTACGTTCACGCTTGATCTATTACACTCACTTGGATGCAGAGTCGTGAGGCGGTAAAATATGGCCATGAGCCCTGCTGGACATGACACCAAGAATGGCTGTGCTAGCGAGGGCCAGGAAAGTTTACCCTGCCCTGCTCCTGCTCAGTTGGGTAATTACTGCATACTCAAATAGTAAAATTTAGAATATGAATATGAAGCATGAACATGACAGGAGATTAAAAAAAATAGAAAATTAAATGTGAGATTTTACCTCAGATTTAGGCCTCGGCCGCCTTACCCACTGGGTAGGAGACAAAATGCACGCCAGAACCGATTTGTACGCTATGGAAAGGAGGAAAATCTCACTCGCTCCTACCAGGAATCGAACCCCAATTCTTCGGCCCCTCAGCCGATTGGCGGAGAGGCCTGTGAGAAGTGCCTGCTCCTGTCTGTGTCACTCGTCGGGTGGGAATTTCATCTCGCGTACAATGAGAGAAAGAAGATCTCTATCTGGACTGGAAACCCTACCGAAACCAAAACAAGAGAGGAAAATGAGAGAGGTAAGAAAAATGTATGGGATGAAGAAATGGAAATTAATGAGGGGGGGGAAGGAAAGGAAATTGAGAGAAAGTAAGGACGAATGAAGAATGAATAAAACAAAGAAGGGGAGGAAGGAAATGAAAGACACTAAAAGAGAGGGATAAAGGAAGAAAAGAAAGATGGGAGAAAATGAAAGGAAGGAAGTGGGTGAAAGAAACGAAGAAAAGAAATGGAAGAAAATAAATAGAAAGAAGGAAACAACAGAGGATTCTAAGAAAAGAACAAGAAAATTTGGTAAAGGAAGAGGTCAAAGGAACAAATGTGAAATACAAGAAAGGGAGGAAGAAGACATGCAGGAGAAGGAGGGAAGAGAAAGAAAGAGGAAATAAAAAAGACAATGAGTAGAGTGAATGAAAGAAGGGAGAAATGAAAAAAAGCTCAAGGGAGATAGCTGAATAATCCAACGAAGGAGTGGTAGAGAGAGAAGAGATTGATAGAAATGGAGAAAGGAATGTGGAAGGAAGAAGGAAGAAATAAATGAGTTCAAGGAAGGAAATGACGGAAGAGAGAGAAATAAAGCAAGATAGTAACTAAGTAATAAGGGAAGAAAATGAATGAAGAAGATTGATTGAAATAATAGAAGGAAGCATGGGAGAGAAGGAAAAGGTGACTAATGAAAAGGCAAATGAATGATTGAAGAATGGAAAGAAAGTGTGGAGAGGAATGGTGGCCGCCCTGCTGCTGTGTGACGCATGCGCTCCTCGCCATGAGTTCCGACATTACCTGAGAACACATTGTGACTTCTTAGTTCGATATTAGAAAAGACAGGCTGACTTGTAAATTGTAGGCAACTGCCGGCGTGGAGGAATGCAGGCTGCATACCTGGTTCCTCCCCTCTCGCACACTCCACTCGCTATCCCATTGATGTAGCAGCAAATGGTATACTACATGACGCCATTTTGTTCTTATTTTATACGTCTAATAGCCGGAGATGCGACTAGACTGAGCACAAGTTGGTTTATTGAATTTTTAAAGACCGGTGGTTACTATATTCACCACTCGCTTTAACAAACAAAACTCTGCAGTCTGCCCACAGAGTGTGTATGTGTTCCGTATGGTTCTCACAATAAACAGCGACTGTTTCCCTAAACATTTACCGGTTGGGCTTTGTAATGGAGTTGTATTGTGTTTCCTGTGAGGTACGGAATGAATTTGTATATTGTAAATATGTCACAAATGGAAGTAAAACAGCTGTAATAGAAGTAATAGGGTTTCTATATGTATCACTAGATTGCACCACTGTCCAGCTTCAATATCAGACGCGCATGCGCATGTTCAGAGGCTGCTTTCAGTAGTAGAAATGGCGACAGTGCTTGAGGAGTATAATATCGGAGAGCAGATATGTGTTTTGCGTTCTTTTTGTGGGCAAAAGACAGAATGTACAATATAATTCAAGAAATATCAGTGTAGTATACAAATAAAAGTATAAATAAATAAATAAATAAATAAATAAAATAATTTTTATTAAAATTAACCACATACACCAACAATTAAACCCAATCTTAACAAAGATTTACCAACATTTTAGAACAAAGAACAATAGAGATAAGTAAGTACGTGTGTAACCTACCAGATGATGACCTTATACGGTTGAAACATTGTAGAAAGCAGCTGTAGTGCATGACAACGTAGCATACCACGAGTCTACGAAAAGCACCATAGTCTATAACTACATCGCTGCCCCTGCTAGTCACATGATCAACCAAAGCAACAGGATGCTGTAATTCAACACAAATTTGAATGACTGTGTGTCAACATTCTGGAAACAGAAATTATTGAAGATTGCTGTGTTTTGGGATGGGGCGTGGAGTATACATTTTTGTGAGTATTTTTACGACGCTGTCACAACTGGTTTAGTTTTGAGTTTAATATGAAAATGGCTTATGTTAAACTTGAACCAATATTCTGTTTTGGCTGTGCTGTGAGGTGCATGTACTCTGTATCAGTCCGGTAGTATCGGAGATCAAGCATGCGACTTCCCGTTTATGGACTACTTTTAGACAAAGAACCAGTAACAATCAGTGTAGATCAGGTTAAACTTGAAAGTCAGTAACTGAGAGGTGACAGAGTTTGGAAAGTCCAGGCCTGAATGCTGTTCTCAAGTCGCGCCTTGCTTCGAGAGTTTACACTTCCAATAAAGCAGTTCTCTCTTCAAATAATAAACTGATTATGTTTATGTATGGGAACGCGTAATTTATTTCTTTTTTCATGAATTTGAGAGTAATGTGAGAATCTTACTAACACGAACACAAATACTGGGGTCGTCGGTGGTCACGCCTCTGGGTCTCTTGCAGGGGAAAATGACCTTTATTGACGCCACGGTGACGTGTAAATGGTCACCAAATACGATATTACGCAGAAGATGACGTTGCGATAGAATGGCTACCACTGATTTTTATTATTCAGTTGGTCCCAAGTTCGAATCCCGGCCCGAGGAGAAGCCATTATGATAATGTAGGCCTCTTCATGTACCGACTTCGTCGGCAAGTCAGCGTGTATAGCGGTAGTGAACCGAAAAGGATGTAGACGGAGGGAGTCGTGGCATGGTTTGTGAGAGTGTTCCGTCATTCGTCTGGAGAGACTCAGAAAAACCACGAAAAATATCAGTGAGGATTGTCTGGGTGCCAGTCGACATTCGAACCTGGAATCTCTCTAGTACAAGTCAGAAGACAATTGCAGTGTTTGTCGAAAAATGATTTTCTTTCAACAATAGCAATTATAACAGTATTATTATTATTATTTATTTAAACTGCAAATGGGTTTTAGCCCGGTGGACGTGGTACTACAATGAGACACAACACACAAATACACACTTCACACAAAATAACACACCACACTCAAACAAAACTACACAAACAACAAAGGACACTAGCACGCAGTAAATACAATGAAAATAACAGCGATTGTAATAATAATAATAATAATAATAATAATGTAAAATAATGGAGGAGCTGCAGGACAAGCAGAATAGAAAAGAAGAGAGGTGTACAAGTGCAACGGACAGGAAGAGGAAGAAGACCAAGAAGTAGGTGTAAAGAGGAGGAGAAGGTCAAAGGGTAAGAAAGATGAGTATGCGTAGAGGAAGAACGAAAATGACGGGGAATAAAAAGAAGTTGGAAGAGGAGAGTAACAGTAATAACCACAGTAACAACAACTATAACAATAAGCCCCTTTACTACGGATGAAAAAGACGAGGACGAAGACGGTGATGAAGAGTCGGCAAATAGAGAGGCGGAGAAGAGAAATAGCGGGGGGAGAGAGGAGGTGAAGCTTGACGCGAATCTTACTAATATTATTATTATTTATTATTTAGAAAGATGTAAAACTCTGACTAATATGAACACAAATGAACGGTCATGTTTCTGGGTTCGCTGGAGGGAAGGTTTGCCGATGTGGAAGTCACGGTGACGTTGAGAATTGTCACAGAAACTTGTATTCCTGTTACCTGTGTCTTGTAGCCCTGGGGATCAGAATGCGAGAGGCGGCATATGGCGCATGATCTTCGTGTGTGTGTGTGTGTGTGTGTGAGTGAGTGAGTGCGTGTGTGCGATGGTTGGGATTTGCCCCGCGAGTTAGTAAGTCGAGTATTGGAGCTAACTGCCAGAGCGAGTGGGCTGTTAGCTCTTGCAATTAGCACTCGTCGGGGGGGAGGTGAGCCCGCTTTGAACTATTTCTCGAGCCCCAAGAATGCGTGTAATATGTACACATTTCCGAGAAACCAGATCTTGTTGGAGAAAGTAGGAAAAATACACACATGAAATGGGCAACGGGGGATTTATACGTATTTACAGAGGGAGCCTCAGCCAGACGACAATGTTGAAGCATGCCAAGAAGTGGCGCCAATAAACACCTTGATGCTGATAGCAAACCCTCGGATTTCTTATGCAAATTCATTTGCCGTAGAAGACAATGAAAATATGGAATTGTGTGCGTGTAGTTCAATACTGGAGAGTTTCAGAACAAATATTTCCTCTTCTTGTTAACCTCGTGTAATATTGCATTGTACTGCTCTTAAAATACTACAAGACAATACAAGTACAACATTGTTTTAACTTTTTTAAGGTCTTGTAGGTAATGTTTATAAAACTCTTTCCTACCATCGTCAGGACACTTAGATGTAAATGGGAAATATTATTAAAATATGAAACTTCAGGTAGTGACGACAGCGTCGATATTACGTCGCTTTCAGTGATTACGCCGTATAGCGTCGAATGGTAGGATGATGGGTTGGAGACGATGTGGAAGGAAACGTCCGTAGTGAAATTGAATACTATCCCAGCATCTTCCAGGTTGGAAAGAAGAAAGTCCATGGAAAACCGTGGATATATCCGGGGTCCCAGAGGAGAATCAGACGGAGCTCCATCCTAGACCTACCTCTTCATATTACATTCTTGCGGGATGTGACCCTGTGCAAGTTCGGTACACACAGCCTCCATCTTCATGTGGAATACTGGGATACTGAGAGCCCTGAAATTGATGTACACTAACTTAGCCTGTAACTAGTTGGAGACCGAGGGCTTGCTGAGGTGCCTCTGCGAGGACAGATGCTCTTTGCGGCAGCCACCCACACTGAATCAGTATCTGGTCCGTCGGTACAGATCACGGCAGCTCCAACGCCCGTTGGTTCGTGCGCCGTTAGCGACAACGTACCTCCGACACGCTAGTCTGGGAACCATCCGCTGCTAAGCAACGACTCGGTAAACACTTTCCATGGAAATCGATTTTTGGAAACATGCCATCTCTGGGCGGGGGGCATGCAGTAGTGTAGTTCGTTGAGGCACTATGCTACAAGAAGGTCGCGGATCGAATCCCGATGAGGTGTTTTTTTTTTTATTTGACCTAATCCTTCCAACAGCACTATGGCCCTGGGGTCGACTCAGCCTCTAACGGAAATGAGTATCAGGAATATTATTGGGGGTAAAGGGCGGCCGGCGCGTAAGGCTGACAGCCTCACCGACATCTATGAGCCGATTGTCTATAAAATGCGGGAGCCTCGACATCTCACAACCCTATGGGCCTCCACGGCCTGTTACAGGGATACCTTTGCTTTACTTACTTACCTTCGCTGGGCAATAAACAGACGTTTCCTTGGATAGGATAATGAAAGAAGTTTTCTCTGGCCGATGAGCGCCGTGGTTCCGAGCTGACGGCCAGCACGTGATGCAATGTGGGCGCCTCTCACGGTAAAGACGAGAAGCGAGAGAATGTTGAAGAAAACCGAAGAGAAACTCTGCTGCATTGTTGTATATCCTCCATGGATATCACATGGAGTCAAGGCTCCACGGCGAAAAAGGAGTTTTAGCGAACCTTTGACTTAAATGGAGCTGTTTCCACAGAGCAACATGATGTAGTTATGTAGACATTTCGGAGGAACCCACCGCCTCTGTGGGTTATTCCACACCGAACCGAACCGAACCGAGCCGAACCACAAGCGCGACACATCCCCAAATCAGCCGGGAACTGTTTGTTCACACCAGCGACACTTTGCTCTGCAAGTTGTCTCAGCAAAATCAACACTGTGTCAGTAAAGATGCATTAGTGGGAACGTGTTTGCTGCTGGGTGGGGCCCCCCGAGGGAGGGCCCCACCTGTCATCTCGGCTCTCCAGCCCGCTCGATATTCAAACCAGTCGATAAGATCGCATCGTGTTTATGTATTATGGATTCAGTGGTGATGACGGCCTGTCAGCGGTCCTATATAGTGGGATAAAAAAGGAAAGAGAACCAGTTCTGAACCAGTTTGATTGGCCTTCGTAACAGGTGTTCCAGCACATCAGGGGCCTGTCTCACATTGCACACAAATTGGTTAGAATTTATGCGATTTCAGTGTGTTGAAAGCTCTGACCATCATAATCACATGAGCCGTTACATCACACTTTTATTAGAATGATGAGATTGGTAATACATGTAGAACGCATGTAGAAGACAAGTGCATACATCGTTTTAGGAGTAAAACCTGGAGGGAACATAGACGGAGAATAATATTAAATTGAATCAACGAAATGGTATGGGAGAGTGTGGATACGCACCGGAGAAGTGCGTACGAAGTTTTGGTAGGGAAACCCCGAAGGAGAGAGATCACCAAGGATACTTAGGCGTACATTGCAGGGTAATATTAAAATGGATCTTGAAGGAATGGTACTGGACTCTGAGGACTGGATTTCGTATGGCTCTGAATGAGAATCTGTGGTAGGCTGTTGTGAGCACGGTAATGAAGCTTCGGGTTTGTATAAAGTACGTGTAATTTGTTGAGTGGGTCAGTAACTATTGATCTCCTAATTTCTTCGATTTTTCCCCTGCTAATCGCCACTTCACCATTGTTGTATCCGAGCAAGGTATGTCTAGCGATAACGCTCTGGGCTTCCATTCGGAATGTGCTTGCTTCGAATCCAGGTCGGACACACACACTAACCTGGTTGAGGATTTTAGTGATTTTTCCCAGTCCCTCCAGGGAATTTCTTAGGTCAGTACTATGTCCTTCTAAACTGTTTCCGATTCAACATTCAGCAATAATGTTACTATTCGAAGCTATGCACAGTGCGCCGTGAAACAGCCCACAGTTAGCGTGTCGGCAGATGCCCACAGGAACGGGAATGGGACGGGAACTTGAACCGGTAAATCAAATGGGGGGCGGAACGGTGCAGGGGGGCATGACAACGTTTTGGTAATGACGTTTGTTTACGTGGAGATATGAGTCACGTCGTTGCCATAATTCCTCCACCTGTCAACGTGGCGTAATTGGAAATTATGGAGACCATTCTGCTCGAAGTTCATCCTCCACTTTGAACTGGCAGCGGTGTGAGACCTGGTATACGCGACCCGCCTGTGGTTCGCGCAACATACAGATATACGCTTTGTCCTTCCATAAGCGTACATAACGAGCCGGGGTGTCTCAGTCCGTGACTAGGCTATGGGCTTGGAGACCGAGTAATCGGGGATTGATTCCGGAGAGATTTCTTCTGTCCATCCATGATGTAACTGAGTTGGTACCGGTGGCACCCGGAGCGTGAATATGACATTTTGACTCCATCCTGAGCAGAGATTAAGAATGTATGGAGCTATACCTCCACTTCCCATACATCTTCGTGTCGTGCTTAATTAAGCTCAGCCTAACTCACTGAAGAGATTATACTCTGTATTGAAGTATTCCTTCGTTTTATCGGAACACTCCGTGAAGAAATATGGTGGCAGGGCTCCCTGCGTTCTTAACTCTGACGTTATTTACTCATAAACATGAGCGACAGGTGTCGGTATAGCGACGGGCTACGGGCTGGACGGCAGGAGTTCGATTACCTGTAGAATCAAAATCTTTCTCTTCTTCACGGCATCGAAACCTGCTCTGAGACTCAACCACCTTCCTATCCAAGGAACAGAGGGGGTTCTTTCTCTTGGGGTAAAGCGGTCGGGTCGTGAATCTGGCCACTCGCCTTTATCTAGTGCCGATGTCAAGAGTGGTGAAGCCGTATCACCCCACCTCTATATGGCATGGCATAATGCTTTAATTAATGAATCACTGAGTAGGATAAACCCTGCGGCTTCCAGATAACGAGATACTCTCGGAAGTGCATGAGGAGGACCGTTCGGAGCAGTCACAGGGCAGTGCAGAGCTTGCAAAATGAGCGAGCCAGTTCCTGAATTAGGGGCAGTGGATATTGGTTGCCTCAGCGGGGTATCGCAAGACGAGCAACTCTTCACACTAGCGGCCGCCTGCATGCAAAACTGGCCTATCGTGACTCCAAAAAACAATTATATGATCATATTTCTTTAGACGCAGGGCTGGGAAAGTAATTTTAGTCGGGAGGCTGATGGGTCCATATTTTTAAGCGGCTACATGCCCGAGGGGCTGTAAAAATCATATTGCGGAGTTTAAAAATCCTTCGGTTTTTATCGTTTATTCCCGTAGACTGAACAAAATATATAGATATTGTGACATAGAGACCCATTCGCAAGTAACAGCTGTGTAAGCAGGCGACAGAGCAACAGCCGTTACTAGGGAACAATTCTGTTGACACGTTCCCCCGGTAACGAGAGAACACACTGTAATGGAAAAGAAGTTTTCTGTGCGGTCCGTGATGGGGCTATAGAACAAGGATTATTCAGTTGAGAGTTACAGTTTTGAGAAATGAGAAGCTGGTAGCTGAGCCTGGAGACACTTCGGAAAGGGGCACGTTCGCTGTTGGAAGCCGCTACCAAGCAACGGCTAGAGAAGACTGGGAAGACTATGTCCTGTAGTTGCAGTGACCTTTGGAATGCGTAACTCTGTGAGACTGTCGTAGTTATTTGCCGTTACGAGTGTAAGGGCCCAGTAAATCCGATTAGCGATCCAAATCCCGTTTATCAGCTCTTATCACGTGGAAATATGAATGGAATACCCGTTGAAACCAGTCCCCGTCTTCAGCTTTGGCTGCCACAGATAACCCTTCCATCAAGCAACTGTTGTGCGTTACAGCCCCTGAGGGGTATACTGAAATCAAGATGCCCCTGAATACGCATGCGCTGGCCTTGATCTGAAGAGAATCAGCATAGAATTAATACACTGGGCACACCTCATGTCGGTAAAGATCGCCTCTGCAACACCGACTGAACCACTGTTGTCTGTTGCTTTCATGTTTTCGTCCAGTGTCAGCCAAACCCATAAACGTTGTCCTGCTTAGGTCGATCATACATTCTAATATTTTCTCGGGTAATGATGTTGACTGCTAAAACAACGCGTTGTTGCGTCTGTAAAGTCCTTAGAGTTGGTTCGTCAGCAGATAGTGACGTTAGACTGTAACTGTGTTATACTTCCCAGATAGATCAGGAAGCAATATCGCCATGTTGGATACACCGTTGAACACACAGGACTCTTCTTCCTTAGGGTTACCTGCACAGGGAGTGATGTACCCTCAGAGATGTCCTCTCAGCATTCAGTTATGCCTAAACATATGTAGTTTGAACATTACTTCAACCGTGAATTCCTTCTGAATAATATTAAAATAGTTCTTACCTCACAGGAAACACAATGCATCGAATCGCATAATGTTGAAGAGCCGGATACCTCAGTCGGTAGAGGGACTGGCTTCGGGCTGGACGACCAAGGGGTAGGAGTTCAAGTCCCGGTAGGGTCAAGAATTTTCATTTCTCCATGTCGTCCAGACCGCCTCAGGGGTTCACCCAGTCTCCTATCCAATGAGTACCGGGGGCTCTTCCTCAGTGGCAAAGCGTCCGGGGCGTGAAGCTACCACTCACCTTCAACTAGTACAGAGCTCAAGAAAACATGCTTTCATGGCGAATTGCTTAATTAGCTGAGCACAGGGACAGCTGTACTTTCACCGCATAATGTTGTTTGGAGAAAAAATACTAGGTACTTCAAGAATCGTACGAAACACTGAAATAAGATACTCTGTGGGGATAATGCAGAGTTTCTTCACGTTGAAGCAGCGGTGCATATAGTAACCAGTCATGCTCCAATTAAGGGTTAGAAACCCTTGGTTACCCCATTAGTTGCTTACAAACTCTTAACAGATTTTCTCCTAATGAGTCCTGTTTAAAAGAGATCTTAGATTGAAGTACTTTCACTGTGCGTTGACTATAGACAATATTATCTACTGGTACTTCAATGTTTCGGAGGAAATTGCTACTTCCATCTTCAGAGTTGAAAATTAAGCGAAGCGGGCCGAACAAGACAAAAAATATGCCACCGCAATCCGCTTGAGGAAATGAGTGTTTCAGTCATACCTTCGGTTCACATTTACACAGAAAGTGTTCTTCTTTTCCTTCATGCATTGTGAATGGTGGAAAGTCAGGAACCTGTGATAAAGCAGCTCACAGACGAAGGTAAAGAAACTAAGAATGTGCCCCAAAATGAGGCACCCGAAAGCCGCAGAGAGGTGTGACACGGCAAATACAAAATACTTCTTGTCTTCATCATGCCTACCTCGCTTCACACTTATTTTGTGTTCCTTCAGCCACTGATCTAGCAGTCCTGCCTCTATAAGCCTCAAAATGATATTGTCAACACGAACAAGTAAAGGATTTCCTTTTGCCATAAACATAGCGAGGCTGAATTTGAATATGTCGTCTTCAAGTCTACAGAGCAGGTGCGTGTTATTACTTCTGAAGCTAACGTCCAGACCGTTGGCGATTGTGGCCACATCGCCTTTGACGGCCGCTTGATCCAAACAGCTCCCCACATCAACACAGTATTTTCTTCTTTGTAATACCTTCTGGTCTCTGGCGTCATTGCCGTCTCTGTAGAGGTAATCAAGTTCGTGTACGTAAGCCAGTTTCAGTTCAGAGTCCAGAAGTTCATCTATATTACCGATTTGTTTCAGTACTCCAGGATCAACAAGAATACTTGTGTAAAAAGTTTGAAAAATCAAGTTAAATGCAAGAGAATACCATAACCAGATTGAAATAATGAACCTGACTCTCGTTGTGCGAGGCATTTCGGCTCCAGCGGCACCCACAAAGACCACAAACACTGTGTGAAACACTTCCATGACGCTGAGATAGCGTCTTGGTTCCCTTAAAGCCCGCTTGCTGCTGTATTGCGCAAGTTTCCAGGTCAGTAGCGCCACAAGCGCGTGCGCCATGGCAACTGTCACGCACAGGGGTGCTGAGAATATTGTGCTCAAACTTTCCCAGCGCTCGCGACGTCTTGGACATTGAACGTACCACAACAAAGCAGAGCCGATGTAAGATACTGTGGACTCTAGAACTGTTTCCAATATATCAAAACCTTTAGGCATTGAAGATAAAGCGATGTCTGATTTTCCATAGAACACATCGCCTAAAATCCCTGTGACAGTACCGTTTGGTAGGTGGCATCCCCACATGTTGTCATTTCTGGGAGCTGTGTCTTGGAAAACCAGAGTGACATTCATTGTTTCTGCAATAAGCCGAAGCACTGCAACCTCGAGGCCACTGTAATGTTTCCGCGATTGGTTTGTTTTGGGTTCAGTAACCTCTGATATCTCAACATATGGCTTGTTGTTGTAGGCAGAAGCTCTGAGCGTACATCCGAGGAGACTGTTCAGTATCTTTGCAGGAAACAAACTGGAATTATGAAGAAATCGCCCATCGCCTTTCATAAGCCAGCGGTCGAGTAGGACATACTCCTGAACATCTGTACAGCTGTCACGAGACCTGAAAGGAAACCACGTGTACACACCAAAGGATTTGTTGGTTATGTCTTCAGGAGCCAAGATAACAACATTTAGCATCTGCTTCGTCCACAAGAATTTGAATGTCTTGAGTAGTAACCGAGGCGGAACGAAGACACTGAGGACTATAATTGTCTTTGCTCTAGGATTCCATGTCTGATGGAGTATCAAGTGATCCACACTTTGAACTAGGAAACTGCTACTGAACTTTGGAAACGTCAAGATGTACATATCTTCTGAACCAATTTGGTATTTCATCCTGTTCAGTGCCACTGAAGTTCCCACCTCATACACGAGAACAGACCGCAGTCGGGCCGAATGCATATCCTTCGGGAACACGTTAATGATGTAGTAATCCCATGTTTTTGGAGAAGGACCCAGACTTGGGGTCCTGTTTGGCGTTTGCCCATCGCGTGCTCCATCTCCAGCCAGTGAAATCAGCACAGTAGTTGCAGGAGGGACCTGGTGCTGTAAAATTGTTTGTACGCAGCGGGTGAAGTGGTGCTGGTACGTTGCAACGTCCTCGCACGCGATGGAAACTACCGTAAACAGAACAAGTAGCAGAAGGACCATAGTTATGCCTGAAAATCGAACCATAAGGATTTCAGCAGAGCAACAATGGACTAGATTAATTTCCACGTATCATTAACATAGAACATTACTTCATTTCTGTCTTCGTTTTTAGGCTTGTGTCGGGACAGGCCATTGGCCTATTTCGTGAGGATCACTGTCCTTAATGTTATTATTATTTTATTTTATTATTACAGGCCTCCTTGAAGTCTGGTTGTAATATATTATATTAATGAGATTTATATATTCGTAACTAAGGAATACTGACACAATGATTAGTTTTTCTGGACATTAACCAATGTATACCTCTGTTCGTGTAGTGACGGTCTACGAGCCGGACAGCCGGGGTTCGATTCTCGGGAAGAGGCAAGACATTTTTCTTTGCTCCACAGCGTCCAGACTAGTTCCTATCAACGGTTACCGGGGTCGTTTTACTGCGGTTAAAGCGACCTGTGTGTGAAACTGACCAGTCACTTCCATCTAGTGCCGAGTTCAAGAAAGGTGGAGCCACACCTCCGCTCTCCCATATTCTTTCGTGGCATAGTACTTGATTAATTAAGCACAGGAACATCTTTACCATTCTACCTGTTGGGCCCAATCGATAGTTAGGTCCTGTACAGAAATAGGCAGCTCTTTATAAAGGGGCAAATTGCTTAGATCCTTTCTCGTCCTTTCGTCTCGCAACGGAAACGAGTGCAGCTTCCTAAACAGCGTGTCTACCAAATGTGTCCAACACAGCATTCGTGTAATAAATGAACTGTTGTCACATTCTTTCAGAAAATCATTAAGTCTGGCTGTTGGATAGAAAGTACTATTTTCTGAGATGTAACGACGTGTAGTCTGGTAGTTCACCGACGTTTCGGACCACCATACTGCCTCTGTATTGAGAATTTGAGAGTAAGCCAAGCCAATTACTAGGAAGAAACATTCAACGAGGAGAAAGAGACCAATACTATAGTCTTACTGGAAGTTTGCTTGGTATTTCTTTTCGATCCTGAAGATGGAGAGAGTAAACTCCTCCGAAAGTTCTGTGAACGTCTACAGGGTTACACGATATTACATTCCAGAAGATAATAAGTACTCTTCATTGAGACTGGTCATTGCGACAAAAATTCACACTTCTAACTAATCTCTACGATTTACTCGATTTATTTGTAATACAATTGTATTCAGCATACCTTAAGTCTTCTCTAGATGCTTCCAATAGTATAGTTACCACAGTAGCAGTTTTACTGCCTTTTCTGGAACATTCTCCAATCCGGAAACTGTGTACTGTTGCTATGAAAGTGAAAGGTCTGAGGGCAAGTGGCGAAAGGCGCAGGAACCCAGAAGTGGACTTATCAGCGAGATCGGCTGTGGGGCCCGCGCGACAAACACCATACATCACAGAACCACAAATGGCTGAGACATAAATCAATTTATATTTCAGAAACACAAAGTAAACTTCGCTTAAAAACAAACAATATTGATCTTAACAGTGACACAAGACTGATTACTTCCGTTTCCGCCTCTGGTGAGATGGAAAGGAAAGAGATCCAGCTTTATAGTAACAGACTGTACAAACATATTATATTGAGTGACAAAAATATTATTTTGTGAAGAAAGTAACAAGAAGTTCTGGGGAGGAAGAGTCCACTCTCCCCTGACAGGGCACGGACCGCATAGAAAACGAATAATACGACACAGACCTCATGGAAAACTAAAAGATTAGGGAAGAGGCACATTGGGACATATACACATTTAAGACACACAAACAGCAACATAATTATTTTGTTTATTAATTTACTATTTATTACTTATCTTTTGTTTTATTTAATTCTAATTTTATTTTTTGTATTATTTTATTTTGTCTTTGTATTTTTTATTTTGCTATCTGTGTGTCTTAAAATTGCATATATATTTCATAAGCCTCTTTTATTCCTCTGAAAATAAGGAAAGCAGGCTAAAAATGAAATAGGCTTGTGTATATATCCTCCTGGTGGCCACACTGTAGGTCTATGGTAGATCCGGGAGGTTATGGGTGCAAATCTCATCCAGGACACGGTCTATTCTGACACACGTTTCGTGGTTTTCAGCAGTTTACCAAAGAAAATATATTGATAGTAACTCTGTTAGGGAACTACCACTTCCTTCTAAATCCTTTCTAATTTTTCAGTAATGCTACTATCCAAAGCTGTACAGTCTGATACTGAAAGCGTCGTTAAACAGCCCACCGTTCGTCCTCGATGTTACTACCTGTGAAGTAACATTGCCAACAAAAGCAAGCGTTTGCAGATCTCATCAGAGTGACGGTAGAAATAGAGTTCAATATCTGACTGTTAAGCAAGTCATGCATTGGCTTATTACAAGCCGTGAGAGAAATTGTCCGTTTGTGTAACAGTCGAGAAACCCGGGACTGGTTTCCGCTGAGGACGGCGATTTTCTGTTTCGTCACAAACCGGGTAATTTGGCTTCAAAGTTACCGCTTCTGACTTGCTTTCTGGAGGTGCCAGGTTAGAATCTCAGACGAGATTTCTAGTGATTTGCCTCCGTCCCTCCAGGAAAATGGCCGGGGTAGTAACGTAAAATAGGCCACATCTACGTCCGTTGCAGTTTATTTATTTTTACTATCAGCCAGTGATTGGAAACTACACACAACAGTATACGCTGACATAAAGTGCTTTTCCCCAAGAAGCACCCAGTCGCCGGGACATTCAACATCACTTCTTTCCACCAACCATGTGGTCGATCCCTATTGGTTAGCATCTCGCTCCTCTGTTCATCAAATCACTGCTCACTAACCACGCAGACGCTCCCTATTGGTTAGCATCCCGCTCCTCTGTTCTTCCAATCACGTCTCACTAACCACACAGACGTCCCCTACTGGCTAGCATTCAGCTATCTTCATCCAGTCACGACTCACCAACACGTGGTCGCATTTCGGCATGGATCTCCTAAAACGTCGACGCCAGCGTCCATAGCAATACGACGTAACAACCCAAGAACATGATTAACGTAAAATACACTTTCGCCCCCACGTCATTCATATCATCTTTGGGGTCCAGAGGTTCCCGTCATCTCGTGATATAGGTCCAAATCGGCCGGAGCGTGGAGCTTTACTTCAGGTCGCTCTACTCCTTCAAGCCCTTATTATTTTTGTTTTTGACTAAGAACTAAAGCAGCATTCACGTTCGAACAAGTGGCCATGTCTAAAGGCACCGTCTCTGCTTACTGAAGAGTAGAAGTTATGAAATTCCTCACTACGTGATTTTCTTTGTTCTGTCACATCTTCCAACTCCTCAGCAACTCAAGTTTCCTTCAGCAATATCTCCATAGAACTGGGCCCTTCTCGGGAAGCGAACAGCTCTTCAGTACCGTGTTCACAAGAGGCAACCACTAGTATTCCGAGCCAGATTAATCCAGTCCGCTATTTCCCATGCTGTTTCTTTAAGATCCAATTCAATATTGGTCTGTCATCTAAGTTTAGGTCTTTTTAGGAGGTCTCTTTCTTTCAGGTTTTCCTGTCAAACCCTTATGTGAAATTCTCGGTCATGCGTGCTACCTGCTGTGCCCATATCCTCTTTGAGATTATCGTTGTCATAATAAATTATGTAAATGGAATTTACATTAACTTGTATTTTATTTCATCGCGCCTGGTTTGTATAGTACCTATCTATTTACTTGTTGTCATGTAGGTTGTAGGATTTACTTGTCATGTTTGTTGTAGGATTTACGTGTTGTCATGTTTGTTGTAGGATTTTCGGCCTCCGTTCCCTCTTTCCCCTTTAAATCTGACCTTTCTCTCTTTTGAGGGTCATTTCACTGAGTCGAATGGCGGAATTATAGTGGAGAAAGAATCGGAAAGGATGCGGATAGAACCGGCCACGGCCTCTAATTTTGCGTACTGTCCCGAAATGTTACGATGTTACTGAGGAAATCCACGAAGAACCTCGGTAAGCAGGGCCCGGATTTTGATGACATGTCATCTTTTTTTCCTTGTACCTATGCTATGCTCTTAAATATATAAATCTCGGATATGAGCTGCTGGTTACAGAAATGTAAATTTTACAGGTAATTTTTTTTTTGTCATTTTTTTACATTTTTAGATTTAAGGTCATATTTTCATTTTGGGGGTAAATTTTTGGACTTTTAAGGGTATTTCTTGTCATTTTTGAACATTTTATGAAATGTTTCTTCATGTGTTTTCTGAAATGTGAATAACATGGAAGCGAAGTGTTCTTTCTTTTCTCCTTTAGGTCATTTTTCTGGATTTTTTCGGTCATTTTATAGGTTATTTTTTGAATATTTTCAGGTCATCAAAATCCTGGCCCTGCGTATTACATTTTTGGGTCATATTTTAGGTAATTTTTATGGATTTTTTCGGTCATTTTATAGGTTATTTTTAAAATATTTTCAGGTCATCAAAATTCGGGCCCTGCTCATAGAGACCGTGTTTCGGCCGATATTCGAGCCGAGCCAGTGAAAGTGCTAAAGAAACTTCTGGCAGTACAGCTTATTATTTTGTATGATAATTTCTCATTAGGGATATAGTAAGGAAAGTGGTAGGAAGAGAGTGGAAGGAGGAAATGTAGAATAGACAGAAACAGAGGATGAGGAGAGTCATAAGGAGGAAGAAGAAGCAAACGAATAGGCTGAGCCTTGTTCCTTGTTCAAGTTACGTACATTTCTCGAACAGACTCATGAATGGCCTAGTCATTACCAATGCGGGGCGGCCATTAGTATGCTGCTCGGGTATGCCCTGCGCACTACAAGAATTGGGAAGGTTTATAGAGTTGATTAAACGTGTTTATGGTACACAATGAGCTCGGAATCAAATGGTTAATGCCTGCAAGATAAGATCAAGGTGAACACCCGCGAGCTGTGGGTCTGGACATCGCCTGTCCGGGCAACAGTGGACCAAGGGCCTCGTCGTCGCTAGGAAAGAAAAGCATCGCTGACAAGAGTAGATATAATTACGGAAAAGTGTACAATTTTTGGTCAGAATTAGGAAATTCAAATTATTATATGCGTGCGATGTATATAATATATATCACAAAGGTTCAGCACCGCTAATACCAAAGCCAGCCTTTGGACACGATCCTGACCCATTTCCATCCACAACTTGGTTGAGGCACTATGCTACAAGCAGGAAGGTCGCGGGTTCAAGTCCCGATGAGGTTATTGAATTTTTTTTTCAATTGACGTACTCCTTCCAGCCGCACTATGGCAATGGGGTCGACTCAGCCCGTAAGAGAAATGGGTACCAGGAATATTCTTCGTGGTAAAGAGCGGCCGGCACGTAAGGCTGACAGTCTTACCGCCATCTGTGTGCCGATTGTCTAGATAATGTGGGAGCCTCGACGTCTGACAAATCTATTAGCCTCCACGGCCTGTTACAGGGATAGCTTTACTATTTTACTTACCCATCCTAGTTACACAGCCTAGTTCCCTGAGATCTCTCATACTTACTGATTCTCTGGCAGCAGAAACCGAAGGTTCACAGACACTGTCAAAACCCATCAATTCCAAGTGTCTTACGTCTTACAAAACAACCATATTAAATTTTAAACACTGGTATAATCCGACCCAAGGTGCTGCAACCGTTTAGACTGGTATTCAGGAAATGTCTGTCTCGAATCTCAATATGGACACCGACCATCCTGACAGGTTTTTCATGGCTCTACTCAGTCACTGCAGATTGTACTTTAAATTATGCAGAGGTCTCTTCGATCCACTTCCTTCCAAATTTCATTATTCATGAATTATACTGTCATTCTACTGCATGTAGTCGCAGCTGCTGACAGCGTCGTTAAATACACAACAAATAAATAGATTTAAATAAATCATTTCTGTACTTCTAATCGCCCTAAGATCGACGTCTCCAATTATATTCCCGAATGCTTTTTAACTTAGACCAGTCTTGCACGTACATTCTGTGTGTTCTGCAGCTGGACATACTCGCATCTGATGGGAGAGGGGAACAAGTGTGCTGTGGCATTAGTTACGGGGCGGATTTTCATCACAATGGAACCAACGTGGATTGTAATAAGCAGGTATCTCTTAGTAACCCTTTCCCTTGTCTTGGTGAATGCCGCATTAGCTACGTACTCGTGATGGTACTATGCACACGCACACACACACACACACACACACGTGCTGCTGCCCTGCTCCTGCACAGACCCTTGGGATATCAGGGCCCGAGGTGACGCTTTCACCAACCCCCACAGCAAGGTCGGGTTATTCGAGTTTGACCTCTTCAGAGATAAAACCGTTTTAGGCCCGATGGCAAATACATATATTTACCACCTGCTTTAACACACTGAAACTCTGCATTCTCCTCACAGAACATATCTGTGTGCCTCATATGGTTCTCACAATAAACAGCGATTGTTTTCCTAAAGAGCATTAACCGGTTGGGCTTTGTAGCGGAGACGTAATGTGTTTCCTGTGAGATATGAACTCAGTTTTCTGCCCACAGATTGTATTTGTGTGTTCCGTATGGTTCTCACAATAAACAGCGGCTGTTTCCCTAAACAGCATTAACCGGTTGGGCTTTGTAGCGGAGACGTGATGTGTTTCCTGTGAGATACGAGCTGAAATTTCATATAATGTTTAGAAGAAATCAGCTTTTGACGGGTTAAGGTCGGATGTCTGGAATACGAAGCCGAATTTGTCCGTTAAAGCCTTCACCTTTAACTAAATAACTAACTACATGGAGCTGAGTCTTTCGTGAAAAGCCGCCAGTCACCCAGGTATTCAAGGATTCCCAATACGTTATGTAACCCAAAGGTTCATTATCATATTCACAGGGCCTACTTCTACTGGTCCTTATCCTAAGGCAGATTAATTCAATTCTTACCTGTCATCTTATTTCTCTAAGATCCATCTTAATATCCTCCCACCTATGTCTAGGTCCTCCTAGTGGTCTGTTCTCTTCTTCTTCCTATATATTTCCTCTTCTCCTACATGCGTGCTACAAACCCCGCTTATCTCATGATTCTTGACTTCTCATTGTAATTATACGTGTATTTGGCGAAAAGTACACGTTGCGGAGTTCCCCATTATGTAACTTCTCCAACCTCCTCCTGAACAGCCAGCGGGAATAGACACCAAGGACAAAGAAACTAAATCAGTTAGGGCTATTTGAACGTAAATACAAGTTTCTAAAACATCTGTTGATTTAAATACAGACATATCAACTGAGCACAGTGACTTGCGCAATGTGACGTAGAAACGTTAAAGCAACAATAATAATAATGAACATAAATGGTTAAACTATCCCTGTAACAGGCCGTGGAGGCTCATAGGGCAGTGAGACATGGAGGTTCCCACATTTTACTAGACAATCAGCTCACAGATGGAGGTGAGGTTGTGAGCCTTACGCGCCGGCCGCCTTTACCCCCCCCCCCCAAAGATTCATGGTACTCATTTCTGTAAGAGGATGAGTCGAACCCAGGGCCATAGTGCGGCTTGAAGGGTTAGGTCAGTTGAAAAATAAAATGACCTCGTTGCGAATCGAACCCACGACATTCCGGCTTGTAGCTTAGTGCGTCAACCAACTACGCCAGCTCGTGCCCATCCAGCTAACAAAGTAACTAACTAACCCTCTTCTCAGTCCATCAGACAAGTCGGATGTGTGGCTGGGCCAGAGGAACGCCGACAGTTCTTCTGCTGCAGCTGATGTAGCGGGGTTGGGCCATCTCCCCCCCCCCCGTCATCTCGCTCCCGTTCCTCCTGCCCCCATCACATTTCTAGTTCTGGTTCGTGTTCTGTCGGCACGTGCTGTACTGGGATAGTACCGGGTAGGCTAATTGAAACTGGTACGGCTTCTCGAATTAGGAATTTTTGGGTTTATGATCCCATTAGACTTTCGCTTCAATTTTTGGAACTTAACGCTCGAAACTCGAAGTTCGGGCCCCCGACAGCTTCTTCAGAAAGCCGAAGCCCCCAGCGAGCTCTCTTGAGGCGCCCTCTCTCAAGCCGAGACCCTCTCTTAATTTCCCGTAACGAGAGCTCTCCTGTCTCAACTTGACTACGGGCTGGAGATGTCAGATTTTGATAGAATGTTAATTCGGTTGTTTATAAAGTTTGTGTATGCTCTTTACTTCTGGCTTTCCTACAAATATACATGCATTCCTCCGCCCCACATTCGTGCTACTTGCCCTGATCCTCTCACCGTCCTTGACTTGATCATTCTAATTATACTTGGAGAAGAGTACAAGTTATGAAGCTCCTCATTATGCAGTTTTCTCCAACCTCCTGTCACTTCATCTCTCTTCGGTCCAAATATTCTCCTCAACACCCTGTTCTCAAACACCCTCTGTCTATGTTCCTCCTTTAATGTCAGGGACAAAGTTTCACACCCATACAGAACCACAGGCAAAATTATAGTTTTGTATATTCTAATTTTTTGTTTTTGGACAGCAGACGAGAAGACAAAAGGTTCTGGACTGAATGGTAGAAGCATTACCCGAGTTCAATCTCCTCTTAATTTCCTCCTCAATCAGGTTTTGATTTGCTACAGTCGTTCCCAAATATTTGGACTGTGTCACATTTTCAAAGCATCTTAGAGCTATCTCAGTGCTAGGTGATACAGCGCTCAGTAAGCAGGAGAAATAAGTGAAATTCATGGAGTTAGCGTGTACAGTGTGAGTTAAGTAATTCCTCTGCTAAACCTATTAAGTTCCCCACCACTAAGGCCTATGGGGGAATGAAGGTATACCTGCACACATTCATATTAGCTTTACTCCCGGGGGAACATCCCCCGGTGCTTATTGCGTAGGTGATTGGGTGAGTTGCTGGGCCGGTCTGAAAGCAAAAGGGAAGAGACCTCATGCCTGTGAAGAGAATCGAACTCGTGTTCCTCGATAGTACAGTCCATAGCATGATCCTTGATACTGATTGAGGTATAGAATGAATTAAAGGTATTAAAGTCTCTTTTGCCTTGAAAATGGAAGCAGCGCGTTACTGCGAAATGTTAGTGAAGGTCTACCAGACTTTGCGGCGTCACATTCCAGAAGTTTATTAATGAAAAGATTAAAGGAAACCCCGCGTAAGACATTGCTTCGCGGCGCTTTGAAGTTTCGAGGAAGTCAGGTTCACGGGTTTTATATTTGTGACGTAGGAGAAAAGCAGAGGAAATATTCGCCGACAGGTGACGTTGCGTTGATGCAAGTGCGATGAGAAGGGGGGCGGGGTATTGAATGAAAAGCGTTTCATTTGAAAACAGAATAAAAAGTAAAGCAGTGTATTGGAGATATCACAAGAGGTAAGAAATATGAACCCTGTCCCGTCCAATAACGGGGGGTAATTAGAGGTTTCACTGGGGGTAGGGGTCCGAGACCTCGTGTTGTGGCAGACAGGAATTGTGTGCTTGTGACATGATGCCAACGCGCGGCGGTAACATGCGAAAGATATTCTTATTACACAAAGGAAATGGTAAGAAACGAACAGGCTCTTCTAAAGCATAAAGGGCTTAAGGTTATTTCTCCATGCACTCAAATCCTAACGATGCGTGGTAATAGAGCGCGATGATTGTGCGACGCATGCGCTGGTTGCAAGTAGTACTAGCTCTGCCGGTAGGTGGGTCTGCCTACGATGGTCTCTCTGTCGTCAGCTGTCATTATATTGAACGAAATGTTTATTTATAAATTTTTTTCGAAATTTATTTCGCTTTTCAAGTATTAGATCCCGTCATTTGATTTCTGCGTACTTTGGGGCTCCGACTAGGAAATTATCTATTGATTATGTTGAGTAAACGACATATAATTGCCTGTCACAGTAGCCGCGCGGCCTAAGGCATGAACTGCTTCCGCTCACTCGGACGCTGGGGTCGTGGCTTCGAATCCAACTCTAGGCATAGATATTTGGTGTGTGTATGCGTTTATTCTGTGTTTGTGTTGTCCTGTGTGCCGTGGGGACTCGCTGCGCTGACCACGTGACACCCTCTATCCGCTAAAGTTGGCACTGACTTCGCCGACAAGCGGCGGTCGCTCGGTCGGTATAGTTCGCATGCGGACTGAAATCACGGAATTTGTTTTTTTATAAGATTTGAGGTTTTCACGGCGGTGACTTGTGTTCTACCCTGAAGATGGAGGCGATACGTACCTCCGAAACGTCGGTTAACACATTTTCTACACGGCGCCATATCCCAGAAGACGGCTTCCTTGCTTTTTTGTTTGTATGTAGGTAGCGGCCTTGCGACGACCTGATCCCCCGTCCAAGGAGTCCTACCGTCTGTGACGAATGACTACGGAACTGAATAAGAGGCCTGGGCGAATGGACTGGAAGAATCATTAAAAATTAATGTAAGAAGGGCAATCCTGTTTTTTCGTCGTTTTCCTCAGTCCCTCCAGGAGAATTCCGGTTTATCTCTTTCCGTACCGTTCGACGCTATGTGGTCTAACTAGCGAGAGTGCCGTAAAGCGAGCCTTTCCCACCAGAAGGTGCATAATGGTTTATGCTAATCAGTGTTGTGGAACATACTGTACTACATGAAGGGTACATTTTAATTTGGGTCTTGTTGATATTCTCCCCTCCCCTCCTCCTTCGTTATCATGTACCTCGTTAACGTGAGTGAAGATCTTCGCAGGAGGCCTGGCTGCTGATGTCGGTTGCTAGGCAACACAGAGACAATGGGCTAATTAGCCTGACACTCACAGTGACACGAGGTGGGACCTCCTCTTTTGGCCCCTGGGAACTCACAGTCCCTCCACCTGCGCGAGTATCTCACGCCAGAACCACCGCATCTGACAAGATGGTACACCATTACCTAAGTTTCGAAGGAATATAATGCTTCCATCTTCAGGAAATAATTATTGTTTTCTGAGGATGAAGACAGCACGTTTACTCAAAACGATGGCAATCATATAGCAGAGTACATGCAGTCATAACCCTGAGGACCGCCATGATAACCCCATGTTTCATGAATGAGTCACTGTGATTGTCGGCCCAGAGATGAAGACCTGCGTCGCATAGCTCAGGAGGCGTTGATATATGGGTATGGAACAATGGTGGAGTAATTATGATCCGTGGGGAAACCGAAAACATATGAGAAGTGTCACATAAAGTCGTTCTGATGTCAGCCATTTTGTCTGCTGTTATTGCGTTTGACATTTTTGACGCAGAAATGGCACTCATCGTACAAGACACATTTGCTGGCGCGTAATGCCTTCAGCAGGCAACTTCACGGTACAGCGGCGTCTCTGTGTCCCAGTCTCGTGACTTCATAAATATGACGTCACTCTACTGTGATGACGAACGCTCTTGGATGTTTTAGACACGATGTATACAGTAAGACCGCCTCTGTGGTCTAGTGGTCAGAGTTCCTGCCTACAGATCCACGGGTTCCGGGTTCGATTCCCGGCTCTACGAGATTTTCTGAGAAGTAGTGAGTCTGCAACGGGGTCCACTCAGCCTCGTGAGGATAATTGAGGAACTACTTCAAGGATATAGCGGCTCCGGTCTAGAAAACCGAAATTAACACCCTATATCCGCTAAAGTTGGCACTAACTTCGCCGAATGTAAGGCGAACCCACATTTTCCAACGAGTAAAAGTTAAGCTATTCCTGTAAGAGGCCGTGAAGTCCGGTAGGCTTGTGAGACGTCGAGGCTCCCACATTTTCTAGACAATGTGCTCACAGATGGCGGTGAGGTTGTCAGCCTTACGCGCTGCCGCCCTTTACCCCAAGAATATTCCTGGTACTCATTATTCTTAGAGGCTGAGTCGACTCCAGGGCCATAGTGCGGCTGGAAGGATTAGGTAAATTGAAAAATCCAATGACGACTCGAGAGTCGAACCCACGACCCGAACCGAAAATAAGGCGACTCCTCCTTTTAAGAAGCGGTATTTGTGGGAGAACCTCACTTTGCTGATAGTTTGCGATAGCTCAGTCGGTATAGCGACAAGCTACGGGCTGGGGTTTGATTCCAGGCAGGGACAAGATTTTTCTCTCCTCCACACGGTTGAGACCGACCCTAGGTACTGCGAGCTATTTCGCCGGGGACATCAATTTGACAGCTCACCTCCATCCAGTGCTCAGGTCCGGATTGGGGGAGTTATACCTCCAGTCCCCAATACACTTTCACGCCTATTGTTTCAAGTAATTAAACACAGGGACAACTGTGCCTTGTACTTGGCTGTTAACTCAGTGAAGTTGCAGGGACTCGGGCCTGGAGACCAACGCTCTCATTATGATCGCGCTATTTATCACCATGGCAACAAAAACAAAAACCGGTAGTGGCATATTGTACACCAGAGGGCGTGCAGTATCATTACAACCTTGATTTCTTGAATTGCTGATCAATTAAGATACACCACACATTGGTGGGACCCCCTGTGGATAGCAGGAAAACCAACAACGCCATTGAAAGGGGGGCCAGTTCTGTTTATAGTTGTATAAGTTGACTGGAAAAAAAATGTTTCAAGTCTACTTCCATTTGTATTAACATCCATGAATGTACGCAATTAAAAGTGGCAAGCACCGAGCTGTTCGTCGTAGCGGTACGTTTCTAAGCTTCTATTCCGTAAGTTCTCGGTTCGAGTCCCAGACGGGACATCGTCTATCCTGACAAGCTTTTAGTGGACTTTTTCATTCACTAGAGGCGAATGTTAGGATAGCGTAGTCGGTATAGCGACTGGCTACGGGCTGGACGGACGAGGGGTCGGAGTTCGTGTCCCGGTAGGGTCAACAATTATCTCTTCTCCAAATTGTCTAGACCGGTTGTAGGGCCCACCCAGTCTCTTATCCAGTGAGTACCGGGAGTAAAGCGGTCGGGGCTTGAAGCTGACTACTCACCTACAACTAATGCCGAGGTCAAGAAAATATGGATTTATACATCCACTCCCTCATACGCCTTTATGGCCAGTGCTTAATAAGTTAAGCAGAGGGACAACTTTACTTGTTTTACTTCTTTACTAGAGATAAATACTAGGATAGTACCTTGATTATCCGACGTCAGTTTCCTTTGTAGGTCACCTCTCATCAATCCAACTGACGTTGCGCAGTCTGGCTACTATCAGCGTTACTAAATACACCCCCGGAAAGTCGAAATACTCCGATGTTCCTGGTGACGTCAAGCAGGTTACTAATGGAGCTATGAAAGAACGTCTTCTGGGAATAATTAATCACCTACTTGTCTTTGTTACGACACGTACCTCGTAGAAAACGAAATTATTTGGGCGGACACAGAAATACTAAAGCTACCCCTGTAACAGATCGTGAAGACCCACAGGATCGTGAGACGTCGAGGCTCCCACATTTTCTAGACAAGATTGTCAGCCTTAATCGCCGGCCACCCTTTACCCTCAAGAATATTCCTGGTACTCTTTTCTGTTAGAGGCTGAGTCGACCTCAGGGCCATAGTGCGGCTGGAAGGTTTAGGTCAATTGAAAAAACTCACCTCATCGGGACCCGAACCCGCGACATTCCTGCTTGTAGCATAGTTCCTCGACCAACTACGCTACCGCGTGCTCCCGACAAATAATGTTATTATGTAATAACTAGCAAAGTTCCGTTACCTAGCAACAGTAGGGAGGGAAGAGCAAGGTAATCTCATAAAATCCTTTCAGTTTTTCAAAATGAGCAAATTTGGCTGAAAATACTCTCAATCCAGTAAGAATCAGAATAAGAATATATTGCGTGTATCAAGACTGTGCAACTGGTGGCACTCGGGCCGCATGCTACCAGTCAGTTGGTTTTGTGTGGGCCGCGATAGTATCCTTCCGTTTCCGCTTTTCTCCTGCTCAAAAATGAAGGCTAATCATTTAAACATTTTTTTTTTCAAAAACTGTTCACCGAATATTTTGTCTAATTTTTTTTTTCAAAATATTCAACGCTGCACCCAGTAAACAATTTTACGAAGTATGGAGTCAATAGCAATCCAAGATGGCGTGCGGTGTTGATCAGTCTAGCAAGCGTCCGACCGCTGACTTAAGGTTCAGAACCTTAATTCTTCTAAGGCCCATTGTTTTTGTATGTGTGTTAACCTTGGCTTACTCCTCGACCCTGTGGGTGGAGAAACGTGTAGAAAGTTCTACCAGACTGCACAGCGTCACATCCTAAATGTTTTATTTTAATGCTCTTTCACATGGGAAATACTGAAAAGTTCTGGTACGCACTACAACTCCATAGACCTGAGACCTTGAGAAGCCGTCAGTTGCTCAGCTACTCATGAATTTGTCAACATTTTATGGAACTCGAAATTTCATTACTGCGTTCAGAACAGCTTTTCACTGGTCATTATCCTGAGCCAGATCAATCTAATCCATACCAGTGTATCTTTTTTCACTAAAATCTATTCTAATATTATCTTCTCACGTTTTTGTCTTCCTAATGGCCTCCTTCCTTCTGGCTTTCCCACCAAAATCCTATATATGCTCTCCCCTATGAATGCTACATGCCCTGCCTATTTCATCTTCCTGACTTGATCATTCTAATTATATCTGGGGAAGAGTATAAATTTTGAAGCCCCTCGTTATGCAGTTTCCTCCAACCTTCTACCATTTTATCCCTCTTTGGTCACAATATTATTCTCAGTACCCTGTTCTCAGATACTTTCAAATATTTTTCCTTTAATCGTTGTCTTTCGGAGCTTTTAAAATTTTGCTATGACCTTGGTTAAATTTTTTAGTTGCGTGCCTGACAGAAGGTTTGCCCGATTGATTACATCAGTAGTTCAGTTGTGTAACATTGTGCTGACTTGTATTAGTAATAGTAATGGGTGATGGTCGGTATGAACACAAGCCAGTGATTAATAAACTGCTTGCAAGTGCGCATCTTATGGGCATGACGAAAACAATAATTTGTCCTGTATATTGAGAGCCCCTCTCCGTCCCCCCCCCCCAGAATCACGATAATTTCATGTAAAGATATCGAAGGCATTTTGAAGGTAGCCTGTTTCATTTCAGTATCATTTATAAGAAGAATGACTCAGCGACTAATCGATTAATCGATTCAAATATGTCTTCACTGGTATAATTAATTTCTCTTGTCAGTTAATTCTTTTTGAACCATCACATTGTGTAAATCGATTTTTAAAAAGAGAACGTAAAATTTGCCTTCAAGTGACTTTCATACTTACTGGTTTCTTCGTGGTACATTTGAGTTCAGTTCAAGAGGAAGATAAGCTGCTTACATAACCGAAAATTACTGAACAGTAAACTCGTCTGAAATTATCTGAATGAAAATAGTATTCCCATGGACCAGGTCTTAATTATTTGTCCAATATAATGTCATCGATGGCGTCTGTATCCTCCAGTTACTTGTCCAGTTATCTGGTGAACTAATCTCCAGGTCTCAGCTACTTGTCCAATTGCATAATATCCCATCTGGAGAACTAATCTCCAGGTCTCAGCTACTTGTCCAATTATATAATATCCCATGTTGGGTATCTTCTAGGTCTCTCTCTCTATCCGGCAAATTTCTAGTCATTCTTAGTTTGGGGTCCTGGGGGACCCATGATTCACTGCGCTCTAGGTTCCAGCTATCTGTCCAGTTACATAATGAACAGCTACTTGTCCAGCGATTCGTCTCCATAGACTCCTGTATCCCCAGTGCTTGAGCTCTGTGGCCGGTGATGTCACCGTTTGCTTGCTACACTGCGAGCTGATGTCAGAACACAATAGCAGGATCTAACTCGCCTACCTCTCTCTGCCTCTGTTTGCAGTCCACTTCTCTGCCCTCTGTTGATATGACCTCAAAAGACAACGACATTACTCCGAAGCTCAAGAACTGTTTAAATATTGTAGCCCATTCTCTTAAGATTTGCTCTTCTCCCAGTGCGCGCGCGCTGTAGCTACAAGTACTGCCCGATTTTACATTTGCAGGCCAGAACAGCAGTCAGAAGGGATGTTCCATGAATTATTTGTTCTGCGCCCTTTGGATAAAGCGTAAGTCGTGTTTCCTTGGAACAAGTGAAGGTAGTTTTGCATTTATTTGTTTCTGGAAACTACGCTCTTGTCGACAGACAAAGAAAGCGTCGAATGGTTGGATAATATTTTTTTTTTATTCCTAGTGGGGTGGGACTAAATCCCTTGTACTGCGGCCACTTCTGGCCTATTGTACCAGCCCCAGATGATAGGTGAGGGTGGCTGTGGAGCAGTTGGTGGAATGAAGATCGGCAGGGGAAACCGAAGTACTCGGAGAAAACCTGCCCCAGCGCCACTTTTTCCACCACAAATCCCACTTGACCAGACCCGGGATCGAACCTGGGCCGCCGTGATGGGAAGCCAGCGACTAACCGCTTGAGCTATGGCGCGGTCTGGATAATACTCAATGAAGAATTGGAAAAGTGGACGTTGGTAGGTGAGACAGAACTGAAAAATATATAATTGTGTTAAATGTTAATAACAACAATAGAATTAAAATTAAATAAAAATATTTTAAAATATTCTCTCCTTAATACCATAGGGCTATCAATCAAGATTTTCTTAACCGATTTAAATGTAAGTTTTTGATTAAATATTCTGGCTGGCTCCAGTTAAACAGAATCTTAGTTACTCCAGTAATTAGGAAAGATTTTGAAGGAAGTGGCCATGACCTAATTTAAAGTAATGTCTCCGAATTTTCCGTGAGGACGGCCAGGAAAACCTTCAGTCATGACAGGCAGTGTCCCGGTCGAGATATGAGCCGTGTACCTCTCGCGCACATAAGCGGATGGTAGAGGCAGTTTCCATTGCTAGTCCGATGTGTCTGGCACACTCGTACCTGCGGCAGTCTCACTGAGTTACACGCTTAAAGATCACTGCAACTACAGCACATATAAAGTTTTCTCAATCTGTACTAGCCGTTGCTTCGTAGCGGACGTTCCTCTTTCTCTGTGTTCTCTAGCTGTCCCCGGGCTCAGCTACCAGCCAGAGTCAGAGTCAGGGTTACTTTACGACTGGCGGTTTACCGCTGATCAGTTCGTCTTGGCGACAAGCCCCTTGAGACTCATGACCAGTAATTTTATTTTCTAACTGAACACTTGCAGTTATAGTCCTTATGTAAAATCTCTCTGACGAGAAGATGGGTCTGTCATTTACAATTGCTGCTGGTCCTCACCAGCGCAGTCATTTTCATGCCCGAGTCCCGCGGAACTCATGACCACATTTTACTGTCTCAAATTCGAGACTCGCGCAACCTGTAGGGCCAGATCCCCGGCCGCCTTGACCGGTTCTGGGGCCCACACAGCCTCCTATCCAGTGGGTACCGCGAGCTGTTTTCCGCTGACCACTCCCCAACTAGTGCCGAGATCAAGAAGACGTGGATCTATACATGCATTTCCCAATGCGCTTCCATGGCGTAGTGGTTAATTAGTTAAGTACAAGGACTTTAACTTTTCCGTTATTATTAATAGAATTACTATTATTGTTGTTATTATTATTATTATTTATTCAGTTGCTCTTCCAGCCCATTCAGGGCGCAGGCCTCTTATTCAGTTCCATAATCATTTTTACAGCCGGTAGGACTCCTTGGACGAGTGATCAGCCCGTCGCAAGGCCGCTATCTACACACAGGACAACACAAACACAGAATAAACGCATACACACACCAAACATCCGTGCCTTATGAGGGATTCGAACCCACGATCCCGGCTTCCGAGCGAGCGAAGACAGTACATGCCTTAGACCGCTCGGCTACCGCAACCGGCTTACCTTTACATTACCTTAACTTAAAGTAAATGTTCATTAGCACGTGGGTTAGGTGATGATTGGAACCTTCCAGAACCTTTCCAATTCATCCATGATCAATGAACCTACCAGTGGACGCTCTGTGTCCCAGATACTGACTGAGTCATAAACTAAACCGCATGATAATGGTTTAATGATGGAGTCTCGTGGTCAGCTGTAATAAACACGGTTATGTATGTTCGTATGTTCGGGTTCGGTAAAGGTTGGGCGTCTCGACCACTAGATCCACTTTCTAACTGCGCCACCCCACTACGCGCAATGAACTGAGAGCTGTCTACATCAGATGTGCCCCATATGATGGATCAGCTGTTGTCACAAACGTTTGGAGAATAACGAAACATTCGCAACACTAACAGACCTATCTTCTGAGACGTGACGCCGAGTCTTGCAGACTTATACTGACGTTCGGAACAACCTACTTCCTCCAATTCAGAGTTTCCTTTTCAGATTTTCGTACCAAAATTTTGTGTTCAGTTGTATTTTCTCTTATGCCCCGCCCATCTCATCGCCTTTGATGTCGTCACTCCAATTATGCTTGGCGAAGAGTAGAAAATATGAAGCTCCTCATTATGCAGTTTTCTCCAGCCTGCTATTACTTAATCCCTTTTAGGTCCAGATATTCCCCTCAGCACCCTGTTCTCAAACACCTCAGTCTGTGTTCCTTCCCTCACGCAAGAGATCCAGTTAGTTTCACACCCACAGAACGTCGCGTTGAATCATGGGTTTGCATATCTGAATCTGCTGCATACGTGTTTTATAGGCAACGGGAAGATACGGAAGTTCTGAACTGAATGGTAGCAAGCGCACTCCATGTTTAATCTGCTCGTAATTTCGTCATTAATGCAATTTTGTTTTGTTAGTGTCTTTCCGAAATATTTGATATCTGCCACATTTCTAAACGCGTGTCGTATTAGACCGTCATTTAGTAACCGTCAGAATTTGTTTTCAATAATAATTTGAAATTTGTTAGCGATAGTATATTGTTCTCAAGAGTATTGCTTGCTATGGAAACTCTTCCACAAGGGGACTGGTTCTTACGGAAACCTTTCCACAAGATGACTGGTTCTTATGGAAACCCTTCCACAAGAGGACTGGTTCTTATACAAACTCTTCCACAAGAGGACTGGCTCATATGGAAACTCGCCCACAAGAGGACTGGTTGCTATAGAAAATCTTCCACAAGAGGACTAGTTGCTATGGAAACTCTTCCACAAGAGGACTGGTTCATATGGAAACTCGCCCACAAGAGGACTGGTTCATATGGAAACTCGCCCACAAGAGGACTGGTTGCTATAGAAACTCGCCCACAAGAGGACTGGTTCATATGGAAACTCGCCCACAAGAGGACTGGTTGCTATAGAAACTCGCCCACAAGAGGACTGGTTCTTATGGAAACCCTTCCACAAGAGGGCTGATTCTCATGCAAACTCTTCCACAAGAGGACTGGTTCATATGGAAACTCGCCCGCAAGAAGACTGGTTGTTACAGAAACGCGCCCGCAAGAAGAGAGGCTCTTATGGAAACTCATCAGTAAGAAGAAGGGTTTTTATAGAAATCCGTCCACAAGAAGACTTGTTGCTATGGAAACGGCCCCACATAAAGACTGGTTCCTATGGAAACTCGTCTCCAGGAGGAATGGTCATTATGGCAACTCGTCCGCAAATACACGCGTCTCTTGTTCTCAGAATCAGTGGAGGATTCCTCCACAGATTTAAGCACGTAACGAAAAGCAGGCGTCGCGTAATAAGCTCTTAGCATTTTTTGTTTGTTTGTTTAAATTAGAGAAACAATTACTGTTGCGCGACCGCCGAGTGTCCCTCTGTTTGGCGGGGGGCGTGCATCCTCCACTGGGCCCATCAATTTGCGATGTTCGAGCGACGGTATTGGCTGAGCGGAAGGACACGGCGTACAGGGTCAGGCACGGCGCTGACGCAACCTGAGGCTGCTCCGGGGTCACAGAACAGCTGGACAGTGTAAGAGTGTGCTAAGGGACGTGACTTTCTTCCTTCCCTTTCCCAGTTTTCCTTCTTTCCTTATTCCTTCATTGTTTCTTTCCTTCAAGTTTTCATTTTCTTCCTTTTCTTCCTTCCTTTTTAATTTTTTCCCTTCTTCGTTTCCTTTTTACATTATTCATTTATTTATTTACTTTTTATTTATTTATTTATTTATTTATTTATTTCTCCTCTTATTTTCTGTCTTACCTTTATTTGCCAACTTTATTTCTTACATTCTTCCACTTTTTCATTTTATTTTTATTTACGACGTTCTTCACTTCGCCTTTCTTTTCTTCTCATACATTATTTGTTTATTTAATTCTTGCCTTCACTACTAATTGCTTTCCTTATTTTCGCTTCATTTCTTTAAATATTCCATTCTTTTCTACTTTCCTCCTTTCGACCTTTTTTTCGTCCTTTTTTCTTTATAATTTTATTTGTTTTCCACCCTGTTTTTTCCTTGTTTTCTGCAGACTATGTATTTCCTCGTAAATTCCCTCAGTCGCCCATTTTCCTTATCTCTTTCTCTTCCCAATTAGCTCTCTTTATTATTTCAATGTACATTCACGGAACAAGAGACCAACCTCACGAAGCGGTAGATTCGGCTTACGTATTCTCCAGCTCTTACTGACAGGAACATGTGCATGAGCTTCTCCTATGGGAGTCCCGTGACAGCTTCTGGAGTCCCGCGGATCAGTAACTCATTGCGCTTCTCCCATGGGAGTCCCGCGACAGCTTCTCGAGTCCCGCGGATCAGTAACTCATTCCGCTTCTCCCATGGGAGTCCCGCGACAGCTCCTGGAGTCTCGCGGGTCGGTAACTCATTCCGCTTCTCCCATGGGAGTCCCGTGACAGCTTCTGGAGTCCCTCGGATCAGTAACTCATTGCGCTTCTCCCATGGGAGTCCCGCGACAGCTTCTCGAGTCCCGCGGATCAGTAACTCATTCCGCTTCTCCCATGGGAGTCCCGCGACAGCTTCTGGAGTCCCGCGGATCAGTAACTCATTGCGCTTCTCCCATGGGAGTCCCGCGACAGCTTCTGGAGTCCCGCGGATCAGTAACTCATTCCGCTTCTCCCATGGGAGTCCCGCGACAGCTTCTGGAGTCCCGCGGATCAGTAACTCATTCCGCTTCTCCCATGGGAGTCCCGCGACAGCTTCTGGAGTCTCGCGGGTCGGTAACTCATTGCACTTCTCCCATGGGAGTCCCGCGACAGCTTCTGGAGTTCCGCGGATCAGTAACTCATTCCGCTTCTCATCAATCATCATCCGCTTAATTAGTGCTGAAGCTTATCATATTTGTTGAGTTAGCAAATTTGTTTTATATTTGTTCACCAGGTAAAACAAAAGAAAAACGAAAATTATGATGACCACGTCAGTCTGTCACACAAAAGCGGGAGGTCAGAGGTTGGGGCTTTGCCGGACTGGTGAGGATACTTGTAATTCATATCAAAACCAAGAGAGGACCAGACACGGTCACCTGCAACTCAGTGGTAATTGTATGCACCACCCGCTCTACAGGTAGACATGTAGACTCTGAAGGTTAATTACAACATTTACAAAATCTGTCTCAGGCCAATTGAATCCAGTTTAAACCGTTGTTTACTTGTTTTAAAATAACTCCTTTAATAATATCCTCCCAAGTAGGCCTTCTAGAACTTCCAAGTAGCACTTCTTGTATTTCTCTTTTACTCCATTCGTGCTACCCGCCTCGCCCAACTCATCCTCAATGAATTCATTATTTTTTCCCCTGGCACTATAGCCCCAGTGGTCCTAGGCCTACCTCCATGAACTTCTCAGTTCACTTCGGTTTTTCTAGATCTTACACATTCGGTAGGACTCCTTGGGCGGGTGTTCGGCTCGTCGCAAGGCCTCTACCTGTACACAAATACAGAAAAACGCACACACACAAATTAAACATCCATGACCGGAGTGGGATTCGAACCCACGATTCCGGTTTCCAAGCGAGCGAAGATAGTACATGCCTTAGCCGCTCGGCTACCGTGACCGGCCAATGAATTCATTACAGTAATACTATAATAGGTTGCAGACTGCAAGTTATGAAGTTCCTCCTCTTACCTCCCTCACCTCTAGTCCAGATATTCTGCCAACACACTCTTCTCAGACACTAATTCAGTTGATAAGCATCATTAAATAACCGAAGCACAACTAATAATAGTTCTTTAGGAAAATCTATAAGTGAATTATATTTATTGAGGCAGATACAGAGGAGATGAATATTTGTGTGTGAAGGAAAAATAATTCTATAAATTTTAAGGTAACATGTCGCTGTGCATAAACCCACTTGACCCTACGGGTGCCAAGTTTTGGATAATTGTTTCCAGGTTCTCACATCGTTAGCTTCTTGGAATGTGACGCCGTGCAGCCTTGTAGAATTTTTGCAGACGTTTCGGAAGAATATGCTGCAACTTCGTTCGGTTCGATGATTAAGACAACCAGGAAGACGCACGCAACAAGTAGATCGATTGGTTGTTTGGTTTGATTTTCAACCCTGATGATGGAAGCAGTATGCTTCTTCGCCACAACACGGAATATGGTATTATTAATTTTATTGTTAGAGCGGCAAGTGTTGGAAGTAAATCAGAAGACATTTGATTATGTGACTTGTGCCGCTTATTCTCTCAATGCTTTCAGTTGCTTGCCCCTGGGATCGGCGATAAAACACGTGTTAATTCAGATGAAGACGCGGCGACTTATGCTCGCCATTGGGTCCCACAAATATCGGGGGAACGTTAAAAGGATAAATGGCTTACGTGCCAGCGTTAGAAATTCTACCAACCTCATCATATTGCAGCCTCTCAATCAACGTCACTGCAAGCTGAGGTGCCATTTTGCGCCCCGGTACGTCATTCCAGTTTCTGCACCACGCAAAGGCCACAAGTGTTAACTGCTAGCAGTTGGAGGGCCGCAGGCAACAAATCGAACACACCGTGTTTCCAAATAATATATAATTAACAAGAATATCTCAACTCGTTTCTGTAAAAATGTGTCATTTGTTTTATGTTGGGTTTGAAGCTTCCACAACTTTGACTATGAAGATTTCCTGTATTCATGCTGGTTTCGTGTTTGGCTTATTCTTTGACTATGAAGATGGAGGCGACATTTTCCTTCGAAACGTCTGTTGATTTCCATCGGATCTCACAGCGTTCTCTAGAATTAGTGGCTTGTAGATTGAAGACATGAGTTCTATTCGCGTCAGAGGCAATAATCACATACGTTTAACACCAAGTCCAGACATTTCGGGCCCCCACAGCAATCAATATAATGAAAATCGCTAGCACAGCGGCCGGAGCGTGATGGTAACCACCTACGTCTATCTAAAATGGACGTAAGAATATTTGGTGTTTACCGCCACTCCTCCTGTATTTATCCTCGTGGGTGTTGCATAATATCGTTGCCTTCGTGACGAAAATATCATTTGTTTACCAAGGAATTACCTGAGACAGCGCCTAACTGCCCCATTCAGAAGAATCCTTCTTGAGAAACTTTCTGCCTGTCCGTTGCCATATCAACAAGAACTCTAGAATCGTACTTAGGAGCTCTATTCGAATTTGGGTGAGGGGATTCGTGGTTTTCCTCGGACTCTAGATAATACTTCTATTAGACCATGACCGTTTCCTTCCTAATCCTTTCCAATTCATCTTTCATCTATCATCATTACCACTCCACGTTATGTATTCTCGATGCTGACGCCGTCACAAAGCGTACTGAAATCCGAAAGAGAATAAGGCATTCTGGGAGAACCAATCAGCTACTTTCCTTTGTTACAACACGGACCGCATAGAAAGCGAAAAATTAGTGGAAGATACACATGCAGACAGACAGCAAAATGATCTCATAAGCATCCCTTTATTTTTTCAAAATAAAGTAGACTAAACAAGAAGTTCTTGGAAGAACTAATCACCTACCTTCCTTTGATAACACATGGACTGCATAGAAAACGACGTCCCCAATAATTCTTGGCTGCCGCGGGAACGTGTTTACGGATCCGTTGGCCTGAACGATGTGGGGATACACAGAAAACCCCACAGACTCTCCTTGTTTCTACACAGACCACATAGAGAAAACGACGCGTCTAACAATTCGTCTATTGTTGCGTATGTATTCGTTTCCGCGATAATGTCTTCACCGAGCCGTTGCCTAGCAACATACTCATAACGGACACACAGTCTTACGGGAGTGATTTATGAAGTACGCCGTTTCATGATACACATACCAAGTTTCATAAGGACTGGTTCAGGCATTAGAAAGTTGATACATAGCACACAGACAGCATGGTGATTTCATAAGCCTCCTTTCATATTCTCAAACCAAGGAAAGTAGACTAAAATATACCAGCCGGAAGACAGAAGGTTCTGAACTGAACTGAATATCAGCAGGCTTTCCCCGAAATTTTCAGGGAATTCTACTGCAGTTCGCAGCGGGTTATATTTTCTGACGCGGCAAGGAGACGGGAGATCCGGGAAAATCCAGTACCTGGCAACCACATGAAAGGCCAAGATGAATGATTCACTAAGAAACAGTAATTCGGCTTTTATCTCACTTTTTATTGCGCGGCTCCATACGAAAGTACGGGAAGCCCTTCACATGTACAATAGGGAAACCAGTAAGAATCCAAGTGCTAAACTGTTTCATTCCTCGCGACCAGTTGCCATTTCTGAGCAAGAGTGACTTTAGCAACACAAGACGCCTCACTCGGCACTGCAGCCGAGAATCTTAACTCTGTGATGGTACTACATGACTGAACCCTGAAGGTGGATGCTTTAGAAGAGTAGTAGAGGCAACTAACAACCCTGGTAAGTAAAACAGAAGAATATACCGTCCGCCGTCAGTGTTCAGTTAGGAAGTATCTCATATCAGTCTACAAGTGTTTCCTTCTACGACATTAATGATATTATTGCCACACACGTATAAGGGGTGTGCGTGATTTATAGACGGGTTTTAGATTGAATGATTGGACTTATTGACACATTATACACACAACTCGGGACTACACGCAATACAGCGCTATCGCTGTTCTACATACGCACTATGGGTCTCAGTCTTTACTTGTCGTATCCTGGCAACGGATTTATAACAGTCTCACTGTTACTTCAGTTCACACATGAAGAGCATAAGTCCGTTCTTGCCGTTATTCTGCCAACTCAATTCAATTTAGAAATTTCTTTATTACTTAACAGAATTACAAATTGTTTTATAATTTTTCCTCCCTGCTCAGTCTGCACTGCTCAAGACGCCCTGCTCTACTTTGACAAGCAGGTTCAAATCTGAGCATTCAAGTTAGTCTGGGGGAATGCTTTAAGTTGGCTCCTTTTGGGGCCACTGTATATTTGCAGTTTGCGGGATACTGCGAAACGTAGGGGGACGAGAGGACAAGTTCGTGCTTGTTACTCACGTCACATGCCAATCCTTTGCAGAGCCGATTGTCTAGATAATGTGGGAGCCTCAACGTCTCACAACCCAATGGGCCTTCACTGCCTGTTACAGGGATAGCTTTACTTTACTTTTTTTATGGGTTACTAAAGACACAGGTTTCGGACTGGTAATTGGATTCATTAACAATCTGCAGATCGTAACTACAATTAATTATTACACCATTGCTGCTTTACACAATTTAAAATCATTCCAGCACTAATCTCTTCAGTCAATCTTCACTAATCTTGACGGATTTATACGAGTAACACAGGAACTATAGAAACCTCCCTAAATCACACAATCCCAATATTGATGTACTATTGCACGCATAAAGTCTTTAAATCACACGTTAAACCTTGTACTCTTCTGTACACCTAGTTCCAGTTCACTCTGAACTTGCAGCTAACGGCTCTCGTTATATAGTCGCCGAACGGACATGGACCTACAGTAAACGCATATCACGTGATCGCTATCCAGCCAGTGTACTGGCGCGTCGGTCGGATCTACACAAAACACAACTTCCTCTATTGTTGCATGTTGTACCGTGTTTACAGTGTTGCTGCCTGGCAACGCGTTGGTCACATCCGTTACACTAATTGAGCACAGGGACAGCTGAAGGGCCCTGAATGCGGAATTACGTGTTGCAGGACTGAGGAGTCTTGCCCGACAGAGAACTCTTTCTGTGCTCGGGGCCATGCGCACGTGGAAGCCAGCTTTTTGTGCGGTCTCGTTAATTCAGCTCCAGGAAGAGAATTTGCTTCTATTAGGAGCCGCCACTGATCCTTCTGGGCGTGTTGATGGGCTCAAAGGGCAGAGTCAGACTCAGTGGCATTAATTTCTCCCGTGGTCTCATTTCTGGCAATGACATCACAGCTTTTGTTCCAGTTGAAAATCACTTTTAACATTCCTCTCACGTGACCCCTGTGACTTCCCGTCCAATCCTCTGCATTGTTAGACGCGTAATCCCGTCTTACCGACTGGGCCCTCGCCGACTAGCGATAATGGCAATAATGATAATAATGAAATGACTTACATACAAATAACAGCCAATTCACACCGCTCTGTTCATGTCCTTCTGCAGTTGCTAGGCAACGAGAGAATTGACGCTAGGACCCACAAATGAAAGGGACAGGGGAAGTGAGGGAAAGAGATCACTCACAAAGGAGGAGGAGGCATGCGCAAATGTTAATCATAGTAATGTTAAGATAGCTCTGTGCTTAATTAATTAAGCATTATGTCACGACGGCTGAAGAGGGACTGTAGGTATAGCTCCACCATTCTTAACTTCGGCGCTAAATGGAGGTGAGTGGTCAGTTTCACGCCACGGCCACATTATCTCTAGGAAATAACTAAAGGTAGTCATTTTATAGTAGGATGCGTGGGCCCCAGAGCCGGTCTGGACGCTGAGGAGAAGGGAAAAGGAATCGAAGCCAGCCCTTCCAGCCCTTAGTACTTCGCCCATCTCTGTACAGACTGAGCTACCTCGGCTCCGATTATTATTATTATTATTATTATTATTATTATTATTCCAAGGGGTATACCGGTACAACGTGAACTGACTTCGGGTGTTCATTACGTGGTTCGTAATTGAACAAATTAATGTATCTGTGATATTATGGAAGACAGGCTTAAATCACTCAACGTCATGATTCCAGCGAAAAAGAAAACCTCCGATGTACATACCGCAATGTGGTCCAGTGTTTCAGTGTCTGACTGGGAATTTTGGTACTTAGGAACTTATTTATATTTGTAAGCTTTAACAAGGAAAACTGAGCGATGCATTTATCTTTTAGATCAACTTCTGACTTAATTCAGTTATTGTGTTTATGGACATTATCCATCGTCCTGTTTTTATTTAAAACACACAAAGTTTCGGAGACTGGATTCTGTCTCCGTCTTCACGTGGGACCTACTCCGTTGGCCCAATCGATAGAGCTAGTCCCTGTCTCCGGACGCCACCTGTATCAATGTGTCATCGTCAGAAACATTTAGTTCTGATTTCATTCTTTTTTCTTTAACATCACGGAACTTGAAGTTGGTATAATGTGAGCGACTTGCCCTAACTGCCCCACATCCACCATGATGGCAACAAGAAAATGTCTCCGAAATTTTGGGTTATAACTCAGTCATGACGTAGTCTAACGTGATCCTTTCGCGTGACACCCTCGGAGTTAACACCTGCAACTCACTCCGAACTTCAATGGACGCACTCTCACAACATCGCAGCCTCATAGTTCTCTCTTCCTCTCTGAGAAGTACCGTCACTGGCCGGTCATCTTACTGGATTCAAACTTTTAACCGCTGTAGAAATGGAACGAAATTTTTTAAATCTCCTGTGAGTCTGAAGGGAAATCTTGTGAATGTCTGTGCAGCACACAGTAGCATCTTAATAAGCAAGCTGGTAGCGTTTATTGTGCTGTCTAGGTATTGTATCTCATTGAATTGTGCGGCGGTCGTATTAGAAGGCGCCTTTCTCGCTCCCTGTAAATATCAGCAGCGGCTCGTGAAGCTCCGAAAACACTGAGCATTATATATATAACATGCACAACATTGTCACCGCTGTTCTGTCTGTGCGTATGTCAGTAAACTGTGGGTCCTGGTTTCATTCTTGATGAGGACAGGGCTCTGTATATTTACCGCAGTCAAATACCCTCTTTTTTTTTTGTTTCTAGGTTTTTTGATGAGGTGGGCAGGTCATGTAGCACGAATGGTGGAGACGAGGGATGCGTATAGGATATTTGTGGGAAAGCCAAACGGAAAGAGACCACAGGGAAGACCAAGGCGTAGGTGGGTGGACAATATGAGAATGGATCCTAGAGGTATAGGATGGGATGGTATGGATTGGATAGATCTGGCTCAGGATAGGGACCGGTGGAGGGCTCTTGTTAACACGGTACTGAACCTTCGGGTTCCATAAAATGCTGGGAAATTCTTGAGTAGCTGCAGAATTGGCGGCTCCTCCAGAAGGGATCAGCTCCATGAGTAAGTAAGGGATTTTTTTTCTGAAAGCATCAAAGCAGATAGTAAAACCCGCCTCGCTCGTCCGTTTTTCTGCCTGTCTGTTCACATGAAAGAACCCTGAAAATCGCTGCACATACTTGCATGATATTCTATATTGGATTGGGGAGCCGGGATAGCTCAGTCGGTATAGCGACTTGCTACAGGCTGGACGACCGAGAGATCGGAGTTCGAATCCCGGTAAGGTCGAGAATATTCTCTTCTACACCCAACCTCCTATACAATGTATACCGGGTGCTCTTTCCTCGGAGGTAAAGCGGCCGAAGCTTGAAGCTGACCACTCACATTCAGTTAGAGCCCAGGTAAAAAGAAAACTGGATCTATACATCCACTCCCCCATAGGCCTTCATGGCATAGTGCTTAATTAGTTAAGCACATGGACAACTTTACCTTTTACTTTTCTATATTGGAATATTCAAATATTGTTAAAGGAAACTGGACAACAGTAACGGGCGTCTTACGTTAAAAACAAGTACATGTTTTTGTGTTTATTTCGAGCATGAGCCAATAAGTGTTTATCGGAGACAAAAGTGTTTTGTAGGTGAACATAAAATATACAGTTTACATCAAATAAAGATTTGCTGCATGCCTTACGGCCTGATTCGCAGCGCTTACGTTTCACAACAATCAGCAGCGGTCTTCTTAAGGTTACCGTGCTCGTCGGGATACTCGTCTGGCTTTAATTGTGCCCTTAAATCTTCGTCCACACTACTTCAGTTGCTCGCCAGGCTTCGGCGCGTGAGGATCCGTATATTTACTCGTAGTGTGTATAGGCTGTAGTCGTATTTTAATTTATTGGCTATAGTTTTTAAATTAAAAATTTGAAATTTGCTTGTCTCGTGACTTGTCATATCGTCCACATTACTCACGAGCATAGCGAGTCACACGAGCAGGAGTAATGTGGACGCGCCTTAAGATGTACATTTTACACATTTTTTCCCCGTTGAAAATTTAGGTATGTCTTAAATTCGAGAAATATGCACTAATTTGTTCCTAAACCCCATATTCAAAAATTGGATGTGTCTTAAATTGGAGGGCGTCTTATATTTGAAGTAGTACGGTAAATCTGTCTATCTATCTGTGGCCCTGCAGTCCTCTGTTGGGCCTTGGCCGCCTTTTCAGTTTCTTAATCCTACACACAGTCGGTATGACTCCTTGAACGGGGAATCAGCCTGTCGCAAGGCCTCTACATGTACACAGAACAACACAAACGCAGAATAAACCCACACAGACATCCATACCTCGAGTGGGATTCGAACCAACGATAACACCGTTCGAGCGAGAGAAGACAGTTCATGTCTTAGATCGCGCGGCCACTGTAGCAGTAACACGGCATATACGTAGTTGAAATGCAGTTTTACATAACAGCATAAATATTTTATGAGCTTATGTGCATGGGTAAATAAAATATTTAAAAAAGTTTTAGTTGATAGCAACGAACACCTGAGCAGTTCTGTTATCGCGCGGTGCGCAGCTGCTGCTGTAACGCCACTGTTACGGTCCTGATGACTTGCTTACGTGGCTCATTGCTTAGTTAGTAACTTTTTACCTTGGTGAGACAGCTAAACAGTTGGTAGTGATCCAAAGAATATGTTTAGTAATATACAGAAATAAGTAAACCAGGTCTCATGACATCCCCTGACATTCTCAATCCATACCGCTCAGCTAACCAGTTCTTCGCCGATGATGAAACTCTAATGTTCATTACCGTACTCACAAGAGCGTTCAAATTAGCGTCCATTGTTTATCTTCCGTCAAAATTGCAATTATGACGGAAGATAAACAATGGACGCTAGCCCGGTTTATGTCCACAGCCAGAGTAACGAAGTCCACATTCACTGTTACTTTCCCTCTCATTGCTGTTTTCCCTTAAATTATTCACACTAAGATTTTGTGTGCTTTTTTCGCTTCCATGCGTACTATATACCCGTCAAATATCACGACCCTTGACATCCCAATATTATTTAGAGTGGGAGCTTCGAAAGCTCAGTCGGTATATTGGCTAGGCTATGTGCTGTTCCCTTCTCCACAGCGTCCAGACCGGTTCTGGGACCCACCCAGCCCTCCTGTGCAATGGATACCGGGGGTGCTCATTCTCTGGTGCAAGCTGACCACTCATCTCAGCCTAGTGTCGAGGTTATGATTGAGTGGAGCCATACCTCCACTCCAAATTCTATGCTTTCTGAAGCACAGACATACATTTATATTGTTAATAATATTTGGTATTATTAAGAATTGTAAAACTCCACCTGAAAGTGAGAGGGAAGAGGGTTCTTAATTAAGCACCAGGACATGAAGGGATAATGGGGCCTGGAGGTGTTGCTCCACCATTATGAACCTCGGCATTAGACACAGGTGACTGGTTAGCATCAGCTTTACCCCTGGTACCAATTGGACAGAAGGCTGGGTGGCCGTCAGAACCTGTCTGAACGCAAGGGAAAACACATGCTCTTTGGTTTGCAACCCTGTAACTCATCGCTATATCAACTGAACTATCCAGATTGTGAGTTTCTTCCGAATGTGGTCGCCGCAGGAATTGAGTTGTAGTTTTTAGAACATTGTGTAACGAGGAGCCACACGTTAATTGTGCACGGGTGATACAGAAAGCTAGGAGGAGGTGGGAAGCAGAAGAAGAACTCTCTCTGTAGCTGGGAATGTCTTATTAGCACAAAGACTGCAACTCACGCCTCTTAATGACAGCCACTTCAGAGGGCCTTGTGGCGTAACGTACAATGGTTAGCAAAGTAATACAATGTGGCCCCCGAACCCTTGTTACATTTTCAGTCTTATTAGTGAATTTATTCTGCCATATGCCGAGCCCCGCGCTGTTAGGCAAGCAGGCACGAGAGAGCTTTGTAGGCAGCGCAGTTCGGCCCGACTTGAAGGGACAAGTGTCCGACTCATCCATCAATAACCACCACATGTTACCGTATTTATCAAGCGGTTTGAACCAGCGGTGGACTTGTGTTCGGGATATGCTCGGTTCGAATCCCGACTGTCTAAGTTTTTCTTGGTTTTACTGAGTCTCTCCAGTCAAATGCTTGAATAATGCCTTATATAGGCCACGTTCGCTTCTTTCCTGATTCTCTCCAGTTCATAGTTCATCAAGCATCCTACCATTGGACAGTGTATCGTCTACATATGCCGCATCTACCCGGAAATACTACTCTACCCAGTATAGACGCTTGAAAATTGGCACGAAACTACCTCTGTGTGATTACAAGACTTCTTATTTCAGTAAAGAACAGCGCTGTTTTTATGCGTTGATCTACAGGAAGTCTTCCTTTGACAGCCATCCTGTGAAAACTGGCGCATGAGCAGAACAGCGCGACACTAGTGCGCTCGGGAACAGTAAGAACTAATCTCCGTGATCTACTGTGTTAACATGTTACAAATCATCGTTCATTGTGTGGTTGAATTAATACCAAATCAAAAACTGGATCGTTTCGTGCGCCATCCTGTATATATATATATATAGGTAACGGTAAATTTGGTTCTGTGCTTAATTAGTTAAATGCCATTTCATGAAGATATACGGGAGAATGGAAGAATAGCACCAACATTCTCGGCCTCGGCACTAGATGCAGTTTATTGGTCAGCTTCACGCCCCGGCCGCTTTAACCGCTTGGAAAGAGAGGGAGTTGTCCATTGGATAGGAGGCTGGGTGAGCCACAGTTTCGGTCTGGACACTGTGGAGAAGAGACAAATCTTGCAGTGCCGGGAATCAAACTCGGTCTGTCGACCCCATAGCCCATCGCTATACCACTGAGCTGTCCCGTCTGCTTACATATGTGTATGTACATACATACTACCTACTAGACTACACGGCGTCTGACGCAGAAGACCACACTCTTAAGTTCTGACCGGTCAGAAAGGAGTAATTTTGTCGACATTTATTGTCATTTTCTGGCAGACAGTAGCCAACATCAGATGTTCGTAATCTGAAGTTAATCACAAGATGTGACTCCGCATAATCTGGTAGAAGTTCGCTGGCGTTTCTAAGGAACACGGCCTCCATCTTTGGCATCGAACATAAGCTAGGTAAACAGCAAGGACGAAGCAAGTATCAATCTTCGACCCTGAAGAAGGAGGCAATACGTTCCTTCTATACATCCGTGAACTTCACCGGACTACACGGCGTCAGAAGTTAGTTCTCTTTATAGCCATTGTTTTGGAAAGATTAAATGTAATTGAAGCTAATTATATTCCCTCTGCTGGACAGGAAATATATTTAGTTCGGAAAAAATTGCGATTCTTTGTTTATTCGAACGATGGCATAGTTAGTGGAAACTGACTTACAAACGAACAGTAGTTCAGTAGTATGTCTATATAGTAGAACTGTTAGTGCAAGAATATGAGATGCAGCACCTTCGTAGCATCATCAACAGATGGCACCACTAGTCGCGTTAGCATGAACCAACGTGCTTGTCCGTGGTCTGCTGCTTCATTTCCACAGCGAATGTGTATGTAATTTTAAAAAGATTTAGCTTACTAAAATGCCAGCTTAGTCTGTAACCAGTCAAGTGCTGTCTGGTCAGTGCTGTCACACATCTAAGGGGGCGGTGATAGATGAGTATGGAGCAATAGTAGAACGATGATTGGTAACGAAAATCTGAATAAATGGGGGAAATACCTGCTTCAGTGCTAATTCATCCTCCGCGAATCTCACATGAAATCAGCGGGGATCAGAGTTTAAGAATCGCTGATCAGAGAAATCAGCGTCTAACAGCCTGAGCTATATCACGGCGTAGTATTGTTCATTCTTTATAAAAAATTAATATGGAAGTTAAGGCTGGTCGGTACATGTAGAACGCGCGAGGAGAGCGAAGCGTACAGCCTCCATTTTTATGTTAGAGGAGTAAGTCATGCAAGAAATCGCCAGGGAGCAGGCACATCGAGTTGCTACTTCAAGGGCTTCTCTTCCTCCCTCAGGATGTACGCTCTTCCGAAACGTCGAGAAACTTTAGATATATGGCGTTACATGTCAGAAGTCATAGCTCTAGGAATTTCATATATGTAGCAGTCTCGCACTTGATTATCATGGTGTTCGATTCATTGTTTATTTAGCGACATTGTATCAATTGTAGATGTTATTTGACATCGCGCTTTTGGAATACTGAGTGAGTCGTTTACATTCCATGAAGTTGTTACATCGTTCAGATGCTGCTCACCGTAAGCGAGGCATTCTTTGCAGAGGTAGGGTTGTGTTACTTGTGAGAATGTGCCGGCCCATTGCGCATAATGCAGAAAAGATGGATTTATTTGAATTATGGCCCCCTCTGTTCTTGTCTACAGTATCAATATTTTGTGGTGGCCTCTCCATGTTACTTGCGCCTACCCTTAAGTCTCACTGTCATCGCCGTATCTGAACACAGTTTCTTCCGTGTACCGCTCCACTATTTTATCGTGACCACTCTGTTTAATTTGCGCTTTAAAGGGTAGTTGCTTGAGGCACTATGCTACAAGCCCTAAGGTCGCGGGTTCGATTCCCGATGAGGTGGATTTTTTCAATTGACCTAATCCTTCCAGCCACACAGTGGCCCTGGGGTCGACTCAGCTTCTAACAGAAATGAGTACCAGGAATATTCCTGGGGTTAAAGAGCGGCCGACACGTAAGGCTGACAGCCTCACCGCCATCTATGAGCTGGTTGTGTAGAAAATGTGGGAGCCTCGACGTCTCATAACCCTATGGGCCTTCATGGCCTGTTACAGGGATAGCCTTACCTTTAATTTGATCGATTCTGTTGGGCCGATTCCACTTGCTCAAAATTGCATCTTCGCGGTTCTGGGCCAGTTTGCAGATAACTGGTAAAGATGGCGATCGGATCGGTTATGGTGAAGCAGCTAGTGAGGCCGTATGCCATTTTACGCTATGCATTATACAGGGTGTTTCATAGCTAAATATTGACGCACTTTTCAGTCACAGATCCACCGGCGTGGCAGTAAAGCTGCATGGTTCTACGTCAGCAAAGCGTTTATTCTGTAAAGAAGCGGTTCCCAATCGGCGTGCCGCAACACACCTTTGTGCTGAGAATGTTGAATAGAAAAAATATTATATGAAACAAAATGTGTATTTGAATGAAGTCTTTGAAATTTATATTTTAAATATATCATCAAATTTCTCTTTTGAGTTTATTTGTAAAGGCTGCACTTTTATTATTCTCAGGGTAGGGACCAGTGGAAGGCTACTGAGAACACAGTTATGAAACTTCGGGTTGCATAAAATGTTGGGAACTTCTTGAGTAGCTGCAAAATTTGCATGAGCCCCATGAGTGACTATTTTTATTATAAATTATAGCCCTTTATTCTAATTCCACTGCGACGGAAAACGGACGAATATCCCAGGCGTGTTGTGAATACAACGGGTGGAGATCCACTACTCTAAAGCGCTCCTGCACTTTGCTCACAAAGTGAATTTACATGTTTCACATCATCTCACGTTATAAGGTGATTAATTCCCAAATCAGCATTAATCGTTTGGTCTTTGTGATTGATAGAAGGTAAAAAGGTAAAGCTACCCCTGTAACAGGCCGTGAAGGCCCATGGGGTTGCGAGACGTCGAGGCTCCCACATTTTCTAGACAGTCGCTTCACAGATGGCGGTAAAGTCATCAGTTGTGTTTCCTGTGAGGTTCGAACTGAGTTTGCTGTGTAGCACTGCGCCACTAGTCAAGCTTCTGCTATGTACATCTGAGCTTTGGATATGTGGTTCCCACGGCAGTGATTGTGAACAGCATGGGTCTTCATATTGTAACTCCGTACGGTTCGGAGAGTATCCGACGTTTCGGACGAACATATCGCTCTGATTGCCTCCTGTTTACTGGCTATCGCTTCGCTTATTCTTCAACTTTCAAGATGGAGGCGACTTTGCTCAACTTGCCTCCTGTTTTAGCTGTTTCTTTGCTTTGCTTATTATTCGAACCAGAAGATAAAGGCGATAGGTTTCTCCGAAACGTTCTGATATTTCATAACTTCGTATTAACAATGCAGAAGACGATGCTCGTACTTCTATATTATTGTCATCTCCCTCTGTTACAGTATGATCTTAACATATTCTCTGCGCAGGAGAGAGGCCAACACAAAATAACTGTACTAATTTTACCGCTCTTTCCTTCATCCTACTGTCATATTCTCTGACCTGGTAAATCAATTCTGGAGGTTCCCGTTTTAGAAGATTAAACTGCTCTCGTGTAGAGGTATAATGAAATACAATGTTAATTACTTGGTTCGCATGTGAAGAGGGCCGAAGAATATTTATCTGGAAACGTCTTTTCAGATTGAGCGATCTGTTTGTTTCAGACACGAAAGAAACTAATGATGTGTTGATGAACGGCGAACTATTTCTGTCTCTTCTTCACTGCGTATTTCAGCTATGAGGCTGCGCTGCAGCTTGCTAGCTATTGAAGTGGAATGCTCCCAGTGGAGTTGCGTTGCACGACCATAAAATATAAGATGTAAGAAAAAATATGGGGGTCCTGAAAAAGAGAAATTAATTTCAAACTTTTTCACAGATCCATATTTCCTCCTGAAAATAATATTTTGTCCCTGGAAATGACTATTTTATAACCCAGGTTTTCCATTGGTTCTGCCTGGTCTCCTGTTCTCGCCCAATTTCCGAGGGTCTCATGATCAATTTTCCTGTAATAAGTTTACATAACAGCCGATTCATGATGCTACTTACTTCAATTCTGAAAATGGAGGCACAATATTCCTCAAAATCGTCGATATATGCTTGCAAGGCTGTACGGCATCACAGTCCAGAAGACAGTCTGAATATGAATTTATAATTTATATGCGATTGTACTGGATTTGAGGTTGCCGGAGGGCTGATTAGGAACGGTACGATCTTCTGGGATATAACGTCATGCAGTCCGTTGGAAGTCAGCCGACGTTTCGGAGGACTATTCTGCCTCAACCTTCATGGTCGAAGAATATGACAAATACTCGACAATGAAATCTTTCCTTACCGCCTGTTTCTTGTTGCATACTTTTTTATTTTCAAACTAAATTTGAGATCCTCTGAATGTTTTATTGATGTTATGCTTAATACTTTATTGGAGCGATATTATAACGTAACACAGATCAAATGCGTGAGCTCCTGCATGGAGAACTGGATTAGCCGAGCAATCTCGGTAACATCTCGAGGATACGTTATGTAGACAGAAAAGTAGTAATTATAACTAATGGACTTAATTAATGTAGTAAAATGAGGCTGTACTTTTAAAGAAAATGCTGGCCAGACCCCCCAAGGAGTTGAGGAAGAATAGACGGCCTTAGCATACGAATATCGGTAAGAGCCTCGCGCCTGCGCGGTGAAGCAGCATCTCTCTCACGTATTGTACTAATAGCTTTTAAGTTTTAGGCATGGATCCTTTAAATTTCGTTTATGTTTATTCATTTTAATGATGTGCCTATTTTGAGGGGGGTGGGGGCGGTGGAAAATGATTAATGGCTGCAGAAGTAATGGATAAGTTTTGGGGAGGAGTCCATAGGCGTTCCTGCCTGATTCTACAGTTTAACTTTCTGTAAAATGTTTCTGCAAAAGAGTTTCACCAAAATACAATAAATAAATAATTAAAAGTTATCACATAATGACAGGGACACACGGTAGCGTAATTGGTTGTGGCACTATACAAGGTGGAAATTCGCCAGTTCGATTCCCGATGAGTTCATTGGATTTTTCACTTTACCTAATCCTTCCAGCCGCACTATGGCCCTGGGATCGACTCAGCCTCTAACAGAAATGAGTAACACGAATCTTGCTTGCGTGTAAAGGGCGGCCGGCGCGTAAGGCTGACATCCTCAGCCTCGACGTCTCACAACCCTATGGGCCTCCACGGACTGTTACAGGAATAGCTTTACCTTTTATAACATAATGAGAAGAATGTGTATGTACAGTTTTCTGCTTATTTAACATACGACTGTCTCCATGTTACGCACGAGACAACTCGTTGTTGTACTATTCTAAGTTGATTGGATGTTTGAGACTGTCGCTGATAGTCTCTGTGCAGTATGACTTATGTCATCACGGATGTATTAATCTGTTTGGTGTGCAAGGAACTGTTTGAAATAAAGGTTTGCTGCCATCTCTCGGCAGTGAGACCAAACTAAGAAGGATGAAAGATACATTTTTATTCATAAAAGGAAGAGGTTAAATACTGCATATGATACAGCGTTATAAGGTCATGTTATAATTCGAGCAGTGGCTTCTCACTGTAGAGCCTCAGGTTCAATTCCCGGAAAGTGAACTTGCCATTCTTGTTGGAGTGGCGCTGGCGCAGGTTTTTCTCCAAAATTAATAGATTTTCTCTTGCTAATTACCCTTCCATCATTCCTCCATATTTATTAGTCCCCCCCCCCCAATTTTGCTATAGCTCTGAACACGCAGCACATTATCACATTCTGTATTTTGTATATTCCACTCTTCAACCCTGAAGAAGGGAGCAGTAAGCTCATTCAAAATATGTTCAAAATTCTACAGAGAGGGTTAAATAACAGGGAAACATAATTAGTTTTCCCTTACACTTCAAAATTACGTATGTTATAAATAGTATGATCCTCATGGGTGTGAAGCCGTGTAATCCGGTATGTCACCGACGTTTCGGGGGGAATGTATTACCTACTCTGATTTTTGCCTGAGTCTTGCTTCTTATTTGCTTAACTAAATCTTCGACACTAAAGATGGAGGCAGTATATTCCCTCGGAATCTTCGGTGAACTTCTGCCCGACTGTAGGGAGTCACATCTCACAAGATGTCACCGCTTAGAGACTGGTAAATGCAACTTTGATTAGGCCGTGACGTCATCCTTCTACATTCTTTCCTGTTCAACATTTGTCAAACATCTCTGTATTAAAGAAGCGTCGTTAAATACGTCAGGGTAGTGCCCGTTGATAGAACCTCAAACCCCTTGCTCACACGAGCACGGACTCCTTCTGTTGCGAGGGCGTTTTCTTGTTCTGCAGTATAAGAGGAATGGTATGGTACAAGAACACGTGACGAAATTAATTTATACTGCCGGATCCCTCCGTGTTCTTATTTGCTGTGTTTAATAAATATCCTCAGCGGAAAGCTGACATCGGCCTGTTGTGAAGTGTTTACAAGGAAAAGAGAGTTACATGGGAAGGGCGGGCGGATCGAGACATTCTGTGATGCGCCTCTTCAGATGAAACGAACTGGAAGGCTGGTCCGTTCCTTGCTGCATTCCACTCTGAACTTCACACACGTGAGGTGCTACACCTGCCAGCACTCAAAATGTCTCATTTTATTTAGGTATTTATCGTTTGTTTAAGGAGGTAGATTGAGGCTGTTGGCGAACAGGGTGCAGAGGAGAATATTTGCACTTGAAAGTGATGACTTTGGGAGGACGTCATAGCTCAGTCCATACACAGACGGACTACAGGCCGGAGTTCGTTTCTCGGAAGGGGCAAGTGATTTTTCTCTCTTCTACTGCGTCCAGAACAGCTCTGGGGCCTACCCAGTGGATGCCGGGTGTGAAGTTCACCGCTCACTTCCATCTAGTGCCCTGGTCAAGAATGGTGGGGCTGCATTTCCACTTCTCCATACGCCTTAGTTGCGTGGTCCTTGACTAATTAAGCACAGGGACAAATTTACCCTTTCAGGGAAATTCAGGAAATTATCATGCACTTCTCGACAAAATCGCGGAGATTGAGTTGAGCATGTCACGCGCATGAGAGAAAAGATTAATGCATACAAGATTTTGGTGGAAAGCCAAAAATGAAGAGACCGCTATGAACTTCTGGTCGTAGGTCGGAAACTACGAATAATATTAAAACGTATCTGAGAGAAATCGGACTGGATTGATCTGGCTCGTGATGGGAACCGGTGGAGGGCTCTTATGAATAAGGTAATGAAGCTTCGGGTTCCATAAAATGTTTAGAAATTCTTGAGTAGCTGAGCAACTGGTAGCTTCTGAAGAAAGATGAAGTTAGTTATCAGATCCAACCTGTGCCATTGGGTTAAATGCTTCGGTCTTAAGGAAGCTTCTCTCTGGTGACACGTGCCAGGCTTCTGGAGTTGAACTTGTCTTCGTGTTTGAGCAGACGTGACACGAAACAGATTGCTCTTACTTAATTGCAGGGGTCGCTACAGGCCCCTGGCGACGCCCCCATACACTCGACTTCAGAGTCGAAGTCATCCAGGAGGTCAGGATGTGCTGGAGGCCGGCATCACAAACTTCGGGTTAAACCGCAAAAGGTTATTTCTATAAACCTGTAAGGAACAACTCCCCGACTCTTCAAAAGACGGTAGCCATTATATGGACCGCCATTCTATATATTTTGCAGAGCATATATAATGTGCGTTGAGGACACCTGGAGAGACTGAAACCACACCAGAAAATATCCAAGATTGGCTTCAACTGGATAAAGGAGACCCTGGATTTTAGCTTCTGACAGAGGATGAAATTGCTGCAGTGATATTTTTGTTTATTTGTATCAGCACTGCCCATATCATTAAAATTTCCATTTATTGGTTTTGTTTTGTCCTTCAGGGCCATCTTTTGCTTCATTAATCCGGATTATCGGTTATTCCGGATGACCTCCCACAATTGATCCATATTAACTAGGGTTTACTGTATAACAGATGTAGCCACAGTTCTAGATCCAGATATATTATCGTAGCTTGGAGAAGGATTTATATTATCCTAACGAAAGTAAAGAAACATTTTAAATCTTCTTTTAGTGCGTCCTACTGTAGGCCATTGTACTGTCACGTGTCACAGTGACTAAATACGGGACTCGGATTGGTAAATGCATTTATTAAAACGTTCAGGTAGTAACTACAATAATTATTACACTATCGCAGATTTACACAACTTACAATCACTCCACTCTCTCAATCTATTTCCACTAGTCTTCACTATCCGTTTTCTGGCAACGGGTTTATAATACAGGAACTATAATGTCTCACTAAGTTACATACTAGGACGCGCCATAGCTCAAGCGGCCCAGGTTCGATCCCGGGCCTGGTCAAGTGGGATTTGTGGTGGACAAAGTGGCGCTGGGGCAGGTTTTCTCCGAGTACTTCGGTTTCCCCTGCCAATCTTCATTCCACCAATTGCTCCACAATCACCCTCACCTATCATCTGGGGCTGGTACAATAGGCCAGAAGTGGCCGCAGTACAAGGGACTTACAAGGGAAGTTACATACTCCCAATATCGATAAACTGTTGCACACATAAAGTCTTAAAATCACACTTCAGTCTTCACAGGCTGACTTCTTGTACTCTTCTGTACTCCTCAAGATTACGGCATTCTTACTGCATTCCTCCAGCTTGCCGCTGTACTCCCCCTGCTTACTGCTCAGCTTAGAAACTCTGCTCGTTTGTATAGATGCGGCACGGACTTACAGAAAACACATCACGTGATCGCTATCCAGCCAGTCCATTGGCGCTCTAACTGAACCCACAAGAAACATATGTCACGTGATTTCTAAGCACTGTTGTGTGACATTGCGCATGTGTAAGCTGCACAGACACAAAGAGAACACTGGTGCCATATTGTTGGCCGTGTGAGTGCTGCAGGCAATTGATTTACCTGTCACAGTACTACAACTGTGTCCTGGTGACCACGTGGCTGCCTGGAAGACACGTGACCCACTATAACGAATACAAGTTAATAACTGTACTTTATGCGATCGTAAAAGTTGGCAAAACTCAAGTTGGAGGCATTGTCATAAATCTCTGAGCAGGTCACTGCTTGATGTCAGTTCCTCAGTTCGATATTAACTTATGTATTGAAGCAGGCGACATATACGAGTATCTGCGCATGTTCTGAATTCAGTATTACCAACATAACGCGATATAAATTCTTTAATGATGAATTTTCAGTGTAATTCGTTTTACTTTCTGTACGTTGGTAATTTTGGTGTTGAAATGAATCAACGCGTTTGAGATGTGGAAGCAGGACAGTAAAACTAAGCGGTAACATACATGGTACATGGAGATTACAAAGGACATTACCTCAGTGGGTTAATGCTACCACGAAATGACCCGACATTAAAAATTGTAATGCTGTTGGCACAATATGGGAAAACTAGGGCGGAGTGAGCCCTAACTTCAATGTAAGGATAACACTTGTGATCACTGTGTAACAATATAAGCTATATATACTTTCAATTGAAATATTTTGGTTTACTCTCGTTTGTAGATTGCTACCGCGAAGATGGTAGCTGTTACGTTCCTCCGAAATACAGGTGGCCACATACCAGGCACGCGGTAGCGTAGTAGGTTGAGGCACTATGCTAGAAGCCCGAAGGTCATGAAGTCATTGCATTTTTCAGTTGACCTAATCCTTCCGGCCGCACTATGGCCCTGGGGTCGACTCAGCCTCTTAAGAGAAATGAGTACCAGGAATCTTCCGGGGGGTAAAGGGCGGCTGGCACATGAGGCTGACAACCTCACCGCCATCTGTGAGCCGATTGTCTAGGAAATGTGGGAACCTCGACGTCTCAGTCATGTGGGCCTCCACGGCCTCTTACAGGGATAGCTTTACTTTCACTTTTTACATACCAGGCTACACGATAATGCGGCCGTGGCGTGAAACTGAACCCTCGACTCTCGCGATGATATGAATGAATGGAGCTGTACCTCTGTTCGTCCATACATTTTCCCGCGAGGTTCTGAATAGATTGTTTCAAGCGATACTTTCGACATGTATTCCGAAAGTTCCCAGTTCGAATCTCGGTAGGAATACCGAATATCCTGAGATATTTTGATCTTTTCCTCAGGCCCTTGAGACATTTCGGGATGGTACCGCAGATTGTGCCATGTCTGCTCCCTGACGTGTCCTCGGCAATTCAAGAAGTAAGTAGCATTAATGGTCGATTCTGAAGGCTTCTGACGATGCTGTATGACACTTAGAATCACTGGGGGTTTGGACTTTGTCCATCGTCCGGTATTCTAGAAACCAGAGAAAATGTTTCGGAGACTGGATATGTTTCCATCCTCAGGTGAGGAGGAGACACCATGTCTGTTGGGTCTTTTAGAAAGGGCTGAACTCAATCACCGGACAACCATGTCAGTACAACTATAGCTATATGCTGTGAGTGCCTGAGACCAGGCTTTGTCAAGGGGGGACAGCAGGAACATGTACACTACAAAATTGTGATGAAGCACAGACAGACATGAAACTAAGATAAAAAGGCGGTAAATATTTTATACAGTAAACCAGGTCCATGAAAACCAATGGATGAAGGCCCGTTACCTGAGGAGAGAGACAGACCCAGTTTCCGAAACGTTACGTTCTCTGAGTTTTAGAATACCGGACAATGGACAAAGCCCCCAAACCCAGTAATTCTGAAAATGAATATTATTGCGAAACACAAGCTGAAGTTTTTTTGCTCGTCACTTACGCCACTGTTGTAGTGAAGTGAGTGGTGTGTTTGCGCACTGTGAATGAGTGTGATTGTGTGCAGGTGTGTGCCGGGCGTGATCCAAGCAACACACCATTAGCACAGTGTGAAGATCTCTTATGTGTAATACACGTTTTATACGGATATTGCGTTTACTGCATGACCAGCCTCTGCAAGTGCAATGAACTCCCTCAGCCCATTTAAACGCTCGAATAAGGCGATGCTAGGCAACGACACACAAGAATTCAAATTTCTGGGTGCCCTCGTGTTCTCGTATTGCTGCTTTTCATATTGCGGTCAGTGAATCATTTTCCTTCACCGTAAGTATCTGACGTATGGTACGGTGAAAGATGAATTGGAATGGATTAAGAAGGAAGCGTAACTAGCCCTGAAATTACCTGGAGGGACTGAGAAAAACAACGAATAACGCAGTCAGGATATTCAGTATCACCATCGTGATTCGAACCGGGGAACATCCTAATATGAGTCTAGTACGTCACCATTCTGTTTCTCTGATATGACACCGTATTTTCTTGTACTTTCCTGACGTTTCGGTGGAACGTCCTGCCTCTCTCTTCAGAGAAGATATTTACCATTTATTGTATAATAGAAATGTTTGTATAATATATTCAGGGTTGAAGCATTTCCTCTGTTCATTTACTTATGATACCGTGCAGTCTGGTATTTCGGTACGAGTGTTTCGGAGGAATGGAAGTGAATGGAAGTATTTCTTGCGTTATGAAGACAAAGACGTCTTACGGCTCTGGGTGCAGCCTTGTGGGTTTCGGAGAAATATACAGCAATAACGATTCATATTATATGGCGGATTATGACACCGTGTAGTCTGGTAGGGATGTGCTGGCCTGAAATTAAAAGTGTTCACAAATAAAGTGTTGCCATTGTTGTTAGTGTATGTGGGAGTACATCAGAACTAAAATAAACAGGATAGAAGAATGTAAACTGGATTAATCTGGCGCAGAATAGTGACTAGTAAAGGGTTTCTTGTGAACACGGTAATGAACCCCCGAGTTTCATAAAAGTCGGGGACGTTCTTGACAGCTGAATAACTGTCAGTTTATCAAGGGCTTTGTTACATGACGTCAGAAAATTAGTTACGCCTAGTTGCGTAATTTTGAAAATATGTAACGTAATACCTGGAGTGTGAACCAGTACCCCCCCCCCTCAGGACTCCTGTTGATTCTCTGAAGTCCGAAATGCAGCTTAATACACGTAGTATTTAAAAATCCAGTTACTAAATTGTAGAAAACACACTGCACCTGCATTAAGAAGATCATTCGTTCATTTAGAGAAATTATGGCTGACTATATTTAGAATTCCACAAATATATATACGACGTTTTATTAACATTAAATGGAATGGTACATATAGTAACCATTGTGCTCTGTGGGTTAAGTCTATGCATGGACGCCTTCAGAATTATTCCTGTTTTGTAATGTTGGTGGTGCTGGTGGGAATTCCAGAAGATCTTCGTGCAAAACTTAACGTTCAAGCCACATCTTCTGGGATATGGTGCGTTGTTGTTCCTTGAAAGTCAACTGACGTTTCGGAGGAACATGTCACCGCCATCTTCAGGGTCGAAGAAACTAGCATGAAGAAGATAGCAATCTTCCACCTCCTAGAGTGACGCAAAATGCTCCTCCGAAAAGTCGGTTGACTTTTAGAGAAATACAACGGGACTATGCCCCAGAAGAAGCACCGGTTTGAGAACCCCAATTGCTACTTGCATTTAAGCCGCTTAAGGCTGTTTCTAATGATCGTCATAGAAAATTCAGAGTTGATAATTGCTTTTGTAAAAACTAATTTTGATTTTACTTTTAATTTTTCGGTTATTCCACTCTTTTACACTTTTTGTTTTATTTTAAAGTCGGGGAGGGCGGAGGCGGTTGGCCAGCTTCCTGCCCCCTCCCCGCCGTCTGCCGCAAGTCCGTGATTCCAGACGGCGGCAAGTATGTATGTATGTGTATTCACACAGTTGAATGATCTCTCTGAAATGCCATACTGTCTGCTTGAGGAAAGGCGCAGTTCACTTATGTAAGCAGGTTTAATTGTGTTCGCTCTGGTGACAGATTTCCTGGGCCCAGCGGGGGGAAATGAGTGTAGAAATGAGGAGACGGGAGTTCCTGCAGGGAAGCAGGACCACAGAATTAGTATAGCCTAATTCTCAGGTGAAGAAATGACCGAACAAATAATTTGGGTCGTGGCACTCCATTCTACTTGCTGAATTGCTACTCCTCACACTGCCTAATCTCAGTGTCAATTCGCGCGCCCACACACACAGACATGCATATGGGAACACCCAGTTTCCTTACATCGAATTTATTAATTTTATTTGTGTGGATGTAATTCCTTTTATTTATTTTGCAAGGTAACCTATGGAATGTGGATAATAGGCCACAGTCAGGACGACCAAGTAATCGAGGTTCTATTCCACACGGGGGGGGGAAATACTTTTCTGTTCTCTCTAATGTCTGGAGCAAATATCTTATTATTGCGTTCTAGGACGTTAAGTTTAATGATTCTTTAATCTTCTGCATCGGGTGCAAGACGAATTACTTGCTGCAGGGAACACAAACATCCATATCAAGTTAGTTGAAATGTGTGTACCGTCGGTTCCTGCCCTACTCCAGGTTCAGTACGCCACAGAAGTAGGAAACAGAATTATACGTAGTTTGTAAGTGAAAACGTGGGCGTGCACTGTTTTCGCTCGCTCGGAAGCCGGGATCGTGGGTTCGAATCCCACTCAGGACATGGATGTTTGTGTGCGTTTTTCTGTGTTTGTGTACAGGTAGAGGCCTTGCGACGAGCTGATCACCCGCCAAAGGAGTCCTACCGAATGTGTAAGATCTAGAAAAACCGAAAGTGAACAGAGAAGTTCATGAAGGTAGACCTAGGCCCACTGGGGCTGTAGTGCCAAGGGAAAAAAAAAGGTGAAGACGTGAGAGGATAACATTAAGGTGGATCTTACTGACATAATGTGGCAGGCTGTATTTGCCTCAGGATACGGACCAATGGCGAAATGTTGTAAACTGTCGTGTTCAATAAAAGAAGAGGAACTTCTAGATTAGCTGATCGATTGTCGATTTCTCAAGAAGGGCTCTCACTGAGCAGCGACAACGTTATGAAATTGTACTCGGGCAGTGCTGGGTTCGAATCCCGGCCGGGGCACCTACTCTCCTGAATCACGTTTTTAGTGGTTCTCCTCAGGTCCTGAAGAGAAATGTCTGGGTAGTACCTAGAATAGACCACGAGAGTAAGTTTCAAAATTCTTACCAATTAATCTTCAATCATCTTACAACAAGACCGTCATAGACTGAAGCTAAAAGAAGGGAGTGTGTTCCATGGAGTAGAACTGGTTGGGTGTGAGGAAGGGCACGTAGGTAGACTGCTATATATACAGACAGGAACAGCATAATGGATTTCCTCGAATCGGAAATATTTTCGTGTGAGATTAGGCAGTCTGATAAGACCTCTGTCATTTTGTTTCATTGCTGTTGGCGGCTATTGTTGCCACACACGGCTGAAGGGAACAAGTGTGGACTGCTCAGAGAATGAACACAAAATGGTACACTTTGCTGTTACGGCACTGAGAACAGCTGGAGTAATGGCGGTCAGTAATAAAGAAAACGTGGAATGTTGAGGCTTAACTGGTGAGCCTCAAATGAGAGACCTCGGTCGGATACAGTATGCAACCACACAACAGTTGTCCAGTGATTGAGATCAGCTCTTTCTAAGGGGCCCCACTGAATACGTGTCTTCCTTTCTCAACTGAAGACGGAAACAGATCCAGTTTCCGAAACGTCGTGTCCTCTATTACCTAGAGTGTCGTCTGTTACCTAGAATTTTATCTGTCATCCACCATCGTCAGAACCCTTCAGAGTCTGCAAGGACGCCATTACGAACTATGCTGAACGGAAGAGAAGCCAAGTTTTTGTTATACGAAACAAAGAACAAAATTGTTTTTTGTTATTCGTATATTCCTCCAGTTTTAACCCTTTTAGGACTAAGTACGTATAAATGATAAAGAGGAAGAGGAAAGAATGAGAAAGAACAAGACGATACTGACGAGGAAGGGAAGATTTTTGCGTCATTCCTTGGATCTGTAAGTGCTCAGAGCCTTAATGCCATCCCTCGGAACCCTAAATATCACATAGGAAACATGTCTATAATTACGAATGCAGCAGGAACTGGTGAGATCTGCAATAATTAAAAAGCGTTGTTTGACTTCATTTCGTAGAACAGAGAACTATTATGAATGTTGTATATAAATTGCGTTTTGGAAATTGGCAAATTAAAATGTTCTGTATCACATTTGGAATTATGAGTTAGAGCAGGGTCGGCCACAACCTGTCATTATCGAGGCATTTACACGCTCTTCTGTTTATTTTATCGCCTATTAATAGCAACAGAGGGCTCTAGTCTCGTGAGAGAGCTGTTCCCCGTGTAATTAGCTAATCTACTGTAGGCAGACTGGCTAACACGAACATGCGGTTATACGAAGCCTCATTTTTCACGTTTTAATTCGTGACTAAGGCAATCGTTTCCTTAAATAACTGCATATTTGTACACACGACATTAAACTTGTTATTGATTCATGCGCTGTTTAATGATCATGTATGAAACACTGAGTTCGGAACAGATTGCCGGCCATATTGAACCAGTGGAACGTTCCTTGCAACATTTGGTAATTCTTACCTGTATATTGTGACGGCCGGTCACGGTAGCCGAGCGGTCTAAGGCATGCACTGTCTTCGCTCGCTCGGAAGCCGGGATCGTGGGTTCGAATCCCACTCAGGGCATGGATGTTTGTGTGCGTTTTCCTGTGTTTGTGTACAGGTAGAGGCCTTGCGACGAGCTGATCACCCGCCCAAGGAGTCCTACCGAATGTGTAAGATCTAGAAAAACCGAAGTGAACGGAGTTCATGGAGGTAGGCCTGGGCCCACTGGGGCTGCAGTGCCAAGGGGGAAAAAAATATATATATTGTGGCATGTAGAGCGGTTGCTAGGCAACTTTCGCGAAATAAGCAGCTACACAACGGCCGTCACTAGGCAGAGGCTTGTAAACAGCAACAGAGGAAGTATTTTCTGAGCGGTCCGTTCCGGGATATTTTAACCAGGACCAGTTAGAAGATAGTTTGGTTAGTGAGTTAGAGAGCTGTGGTTCAGTCGTTGTGAGGCATTTCTGTTAGAAGCTGGTAACTGTGGCCGGGGATAGTTCGGGAAGCAATAGGAAAGGAAACGACCGCCGTTGGAAGCCGCTACCAAACAACGGCAGTGAAGACGAGACATTTGTGTGTGTAATAGTGAATTGTAAAATGTAGTCATGTGCTGTATCAAAGTGTGCAGTATATCCGATCATCAATTTAAAACCCCTCCATTGTCACACAGTCACGTGATAATACGGTTTGTGCAGCTAAACCTTCCGTTCATTCACTCCGATACAATAGTTCACGTGGGACGCCCTGAAATCACTGTTTCGCCGAATTTACATGGTATGAACGTGAAAAGTTCAGTACTGACATCTTCGTGGGGCAGACTTGCAAACAACAGTGTAGAGGTATGTTTGGTCCTCAGCAGAGGTCGACATGGTAATACCGACAGACGACACTGTATTACCGACTGAAACATTACCATTCACTGTTGTCAACTTCCAACTCTATTTTAGAGAAACGACATTAATTTTATATTCAGTTTCCATGGAAACGATATATCGTATCAAACCGACAAAAACTGCCCGGCTTGGATTCCTTCTGGCTTTTTCGTATCTTTGTTAAATTCCTTATGTTTTATTTCTTTGCACCGACCTTCCTGTTCTTTTCTTTCCCCGTTCTTTCCATTTCCTCATTCAGTCCCTCTTTATTTTGTTCTTTAGTTACATTGTTCTTCCATAGCAAATGTTTGTATCCGTGGCAACAGAACTCTCAATAGTCCCATTCAAGTCAAGTTTATTGATCTCAGTGGCAGAACTTGCTACATGTTTCGACTTATTAAAAAAACCACCATCGGGCAAATATACACTAATAGCAATTTTCGTAAACTATTGAATTGCGTTTCAATAATGTAATACATTATTGCATTTATTAATGTTCTTCCTTTACTTTCTTCCTCTTCTTTGTCTCCTTTCTCCTTTCCTTTTGATTATGGTAATGATACACCTAACAATATCATAGTTTTCCTTCTTCCCCTCTTTCTTTTCCTTAGTTTCCTCCATTATGTGTCTTCCTTTATCTCCTTCTGATGACGACAGTCAGCATCACGCTGCAAGTAATGGTGAGTAGAGAGTTAAAGATTGCTGACTTAACTACCGTGGCGCCATGTGGTGCAGTAAGTTGTTACTGAGTTCACAGGAACGTTCTTCCTCCATCTTCAGGGTGGAAAAGTAAGATGAAGCATACTGACGATAGCGACATCGCGTTTCTCTGCAATGTCGGTGGTGAGCTAGCACACCACACGGTGCGACTTCCTGGAACACAGCACCAGTGTGAGGACTGCAGACCTTGAGGACAATTATATACCAATGTCTTCACACTGAACACGAAGCCCACCGCATGGCTGTCCGCTGAGAACAGTAGCAGCAGTAAATTAAAACTATCACTGCAACAGGCCATAGAGGCCCATAGGGTTCTGAGACGTCGAGGCTCCCACGTTTTCTCTAGACAATCGGCTCAAAGATGGCGGTGAGGTTATCAGCCCTTTACACCCTAGGAAGATTCCTGGTACTCATTTCTGTTAGAGGTTGAGTCGCTCCCGGGTCCGTAGTGCGGCTGGAAGGATTACGTCAGTTGAAAAATCCAACGACCTCATTAGGAATAGAACCCGTGACCTTTGGGCTTGTAGCGTAGTACCTCCGATTTTGGAGGATAGGCCGTGTGTTCAGTTGGCAGTGTTACGAAGTAAAATTATTGGTACTTTGTGTAAAAGTAAAGGCAACGTTTTGCCTCTAATTAATTAAGCAGTCCGCCATGAAAACATATATGGAAATGGAGGTATAGCTCCTCCGTTATTAACTTCGATGATTGATAAAGGTGAGCGGCCAGCTTCACGACCCGTCCGCTTTACCCAGCAATGGATAGGAGGTTGATTGGGCACCGGAGTCTGTCTGAACACTGTGAGGAACGAGAGAAATTATCTGTCCATACCGGGAATCAAACTCGAGCCATCCAGCCCGTAGCCCGTCCCTGTACCGACTGAGTTGTGTGTTCAGCGAATTGCCTGGTACCTATCGTGTGTTGAAAATAGATTGCGGTAAGTTTCTGATGAACACGTGACGATCTGATGACATATCCTCAGAAACGTTTCGGCCGCAGTGTACATAGGACTAAGAGTAGTGTATCCTGTTGCAGATTTCTTGTCCTGGAAGGTCGCTTCTTCAGATCTGAGCAAGGCGCTGACCAGTTATATAATTATTAATGTCTGATAGGAACGAGAAATTCCGCGCGGCGCCCTCAGAGAATAACAACTTTCTTTTTCCTTTGCATTAGTTTACATGATTTAAAACAGATGTATTCATAAAGAATTCATCTCTACGCATTAATCGAGATGTCACTGCAAATGCAGGTGCAGTCTAGACTGTTCTGTATGGCATTCCGGCCGCAGAGCGCCTAGAACTCTGCTTTGCGGTCAGAGCAAGGGGCATGTTTCCGCCGTAAAGTTATCTGATCTGGCTGCGTTCACTCCTATAGCCGGGACTCGAACTGGGATATGCTTGTGAGATTGGGGGTTCTTATAGCGGTAACATCACTTCCTTCCGGCATGTGACGCCGTGTAGTCTGATGTATATATATACCAACGTTTCGGACGAATGTGATGTCTCCATCTTCAGGGTGAAATGCATGAGATTAGAGGTTCCCACATGTCGGTGATTATAATGTTGCTCTCTTCTGGGAGGTTACGCAGAAAGCTTAGTGTATGTATATATAAATACTTCTCGGACGAAAGCGAAGCCTCCATCTTCAGGGTAAAATATATGAGATCTCAGTTCCCATACATCGGTGACTATAATGTTGCAGTCTTCTGAGATGTGACGTATAAGGCCTAGTGCATATATATACTCGTATATGTATATAAATACATTTCGGACAAATTTGTTCTTTCTATCTTAAGGGAAAATTTTATGAGATTTGAGGTTCCCACACACTGGTGAATATAATGTTATTGTATTCTGGGATGTGAGGCCGTGTAGTCTGGTAAATATGTACCGATGTTTTGGACGAATCTAATTCATGCAAACTTCAGGATTAAAGTGTAAGTTTTGGGGGTTATTACGGCGCTGAATACAAAATTAATGTCTTATGAGATGTGTCCCAGTGTCGTCTCGTGTGTATACATACACACACACACATACACGTACACACATCAACGTTTCGGGCGAATGTGGTACCTCCATCTTCACGGTAAAAAGTATGTGATATGACATTCTCACGGGGCGTATTGTCTTGCTCTATGTTATGCCATGTAGTAACTCTGTTCTTGAAGGAAATACGTTTCTCCGAACGTCATTGAAAACCTACCAGACGACAAAAAGAAAGCTCCGTGTTAGCTCAGCAAATATAGTGACCAGGCTAAGGGCTGGGGTTCGATTCTCGGCAGAAGAAAATTTTTTCTCTTCTCCACGTCGTTCAGATCGGCTCAGAGGCCCACCAAGCCTCCTATCCCTGTAGGTAAAGCAGTTGGGGTGTGAAACTGACCACTCACCACCAACCAGTGCCGGGAACAAGAAAACTTGGTTCTAAACATCCACTCCTTACGTCTTCATGGCGTAGTGCTTAATTAGTTAAGCACAAGGACAACTTTACCTTTTAACATCCCATTCTAACTCTCTAGGATCCATTTTAATATTATCCTACCACTTGCGTCAGTGGTCTCTTTCCTTCTGGCTTTCCCACTAAAATCCTATATGCATTCCTGTTGTCCCCCATTCGTGCTACATGCCCTGCCCAGCTGATTCTCCTTGATTTGATCATTGTAATTTCAGTTGACGGAGAGTTGGAGCGGTTAAGCCCATCTACCGGGGCAGAGTTCTCGAATGGCGTTGTGCTCAGCAAAACGTACGTGCACCATTAACGCCTTGCTCGTCAGGCCAGAGCGGGGAAGTATTTGTAGCAGCGCTCACTCGGGCATCACCAGAAAGCAAACAGCATTAAGTGCGCAAACAGAGTGGCTCGGTAAGGGAGTGGTCATCCGTCATCTGCAGGCTATACACCCTGTGCGCGTTTTAGGAAATCCCCCCATAGGTTACCACGAGTGGTTGTTGTAAATGACATAACTATCAAGAACTGTAAATATTACCCAGGTCCTTTATGGGAGCATTAAACCTGTTTCTTATTGCAAGGTAAATTGGGTGTACTGAAAAACTTTTAGAAAAGAGTGAAACATCCTCGGATAGCATATGGCATCTTGAAGTCCTGTGTCAGTCTTTCGAGCTCTCTGTCGCCACAACCTGTTATTCGGGATGACTCGGGCTTTCCCCTGTATCTAGAAGAGAGATCAACACATGACATGCAGCAGTTCATGTTCAGCTTCCTCATGGCCTCTCAAATACTAAGAAAAGTATTCAACTTAACTTTGTATGAGAGGTAAAACGTCGTGTACTCCGGTGCCTGCCCATCCAAGTTTCAGGCTTCAACAGTAAGCCAAGCAAGTAGTGAATCATGGCTGGTTTCTTGCTCGGATTACGTTTTTACCCTGAAGATGGAAGCAGTACGTGCCTGCGAATTATTGAACAACCAGAGAACACGTCACATTCCCTGTTATACTTCGTTGTTTTTCTTACGTCATTAATATTGGTCGGAATAGCTCAGTCGGTATAGCGGCAGACTATATGTTGGACGGCTGGGGTTCGCTTCCTGGCAGGGGTAAGATTTCTCTCTTCTCCACAGAGTCCAAATCGGCTCTGGGGACCACCTAGCCTCCTATACAGTGGGTACGGGGGTTAAAGGTGGCATGGCGTGAAGCTGACCACTCACCTCCATTTAGTACCGAGGTAAATATTTGTAGAGCTATACCGGCACCGCCCATATGTCTTCATGACGTCATGCTTAGTTCCTTAAGCAAAGGGCCGTATTGCACTTTACATTTACCTATCGAGAAGTGTTTCAGGCAAAATTTTAGATCCCAGCTATCTATCTTACTAACAGACTGACTGACTAACTTCACGGACCAGAGTTGTTCTTGAAGAACTAATACTTAGTCACTGAAGAAATTCTCAACATTTAATCGCACTGGAAGTTCATTGTCGTGTTCACAAGACGCACCACTGGTACATATCCTGAGCCAAATTAGTCAGACGCACTTCAGTAAATCCTGTTTCTCTAAAATTTTAGTATCATTCTAGGATTTATGCCTGGGTCGTCCTAGTAATATCCTTCGTTCAGGTTTCTCTCCCGTGCGCTCTACATGTATCACCCATCTCAGACAGTTGGTCATTCTAAGAGCATCTTGAGAGGAGTACAAAGTATTGTCACGTGTATGGGGGGGGGTACGCGTGACGAAAATAACGGATTCTAGGTTGGATGATTGGATTTACTGGCACTTCGGTTACAGGGTCTCTTAATCACACTCAGTTATACCGCTGTGTTATTCACCGTTGCACACGCACTAGGATTCCCAGTCTTCACTAATCGTCTCCTGGCAACGGATCTTAACACACAAACTATCACTATGAAGTCTTCTTGTCTTCAATCACTCTGTACTCCTCCGCCATAACCTGTACTCAATCTCCATGCTCCATTCTCGACATTGTGCTCTCAACTCAACCCGCTTGGACTGCCTTCTCTGTTATTCTGGAACCTCTTATAATTCTCGGCACGGACCCCACAGAAAACATGTGTCAGTTGTCAGACTGTCAGTTCATTGGTTCGTTACCAGCACTGGGCTTGGCGAGGAGGACATAGGAAACAGCCTCATCTGTTGTTGCGTGTTGGACCGCGTTTACGGAACCGTTGCCTGGCAACGCATCATGTTCCCCAAGACACCGTTACGTCTCCAAAGAAATTCTTTCCAGATTCGTGTAATGTTTGTTTGACTGTACTAACGAATATTCTGTTTCACTCGACAGCCCACTAATACCAAATTTAGTCGATATCTGTATAGTTACATTTGGATATGAAACGTATGGATCGGTAGACAAGATGTGCCTGTTACGATTTCACTTTTAAGTATATTAGTATGCAGTCACATAATTGAGCATGAGGTGGGGTAAAGCATGTAGCATGCATGGGAGAAAAGTTCATAACAAAATGTCTGTAAGAAATCCTGATGGAAAAATATAATTAGGGAGACATACATTGGATGGAAGGATGATATTAAAATGGATCTCAAAGAAATAGAATGAAAAAAATGTGGAATGGATGAATCTGGCTTAGGGTATGGATAATTGACGGTCTGTAAGATGCTGGAAATGTTACTAAGGAGCTGTCGGCTTCTCGACAGGGTCTCTCCTTCTTAGCTGGTTAGGTTATGTCCGTGTGTAGGTTACACACAGTGAAATGTTGTGTGTTCAGGGGCTATCTGAACGCTCCGTGTGAAGTAATCAAATGTGCTTGAATAGTTTTCTTCTGATGTTCAGTCAGTAATAAGCGTAGACTGAATGTTCTTGTCTGTACGTTGAAGCACATAATAAGGCGTATTCATAGCTGAGCTGACATTCACATGGGTATGTTAAGCTAATTCTATGGAACATATTTCTATACTGGTTGATGACCTGCCGAAAACTTTCATGTTAATCAAACATGAATTGCAATCATGTTACAGCATGTAATGCTCTAAGACTAGATAATGCATTGCGTCATCTCAAACGAAGACTCAGGGATCATTGAATGACTTGCGTGGTATCTTCTGGCATTCATGTAATTGCTAAATTGTCTGGAACAGCAGCTGAACGGCTCTCAGAGTTCCGCATTCACTGACACGCGGCTTCGTGCGTTCACAAGTCAAAACGCGTAAAGTCGAATTCATTATAGCACGGGTAGTATAGTGTTACGTTCCTGGAGTCCAATGTTCAGACTCGTTCTTAGAATACTTTTTCCTTATTTCGACAAAATTAAATTTGGCTTATGCGATCCCCAGGCTGTCTGTGTCTCTGTTTGCTTTCGATTGGCTGAACCAGGCTTTACGAAATTCGGTATGTATATCATGGCGCCTGAGCCCATCTCAACGGCGCACTTTATAAATCCCTCCCATCAGTCTGTGTGTCTGTATATGTATCTCTTCTTTTTTTGCTAGGCAACGGTTCGGTAAAGACGTACACGCGGCAACGAATACAAGAACAATAGAAGAATTGTTAGTCTCGTGTGTCTGTTGGTCTATCTGTGTATCCCCCTGTCGTTGCTAGGTAACAACTCGGTAAATATGTTTCAGTGGAAGTGAAGAATTGCTGGTGACGTCGTTTTCCAATGCGATTCGTGTCGTATCAAACAAAAATTGGCTGTTAGTTCTTCCCAGTACTTATTGTTTAATATTTTAACCTCTGTTGCTTTATAATTCTATTGTTCTTATTATAAAATCAATAACGGGACATCAAATAACTTAGCATTAAATATTTACTGTTAAAATATTGTAAAATTTAGTTAAATCACATTTCGTCGTGGATCACTAAGAGACAAAACTGCATAATGAGGAGCTTCATAACTTTTACTCTTCTTCAAGTATAATTAGAATGATCAAGACAAGAAGGATGAGGTGGGCAGGGCATGTAGCACGAATGGGGGGAAGAGGAATGCATATAAAATATTGGTGAGAAAGCCAGAAGGAAATAGTTCAATGGGAAGATCGAGGCGTAAGTGAGTGAACCATATTAAAATGGATCTTAGAGAGATAGAATGGGATGGTATTGATTGGATTGATCTGGCTCAGGATAGGTAGACCAGTGGAGGGCTCTTGTGAACACGATTGGTGTAGCAGAACTTTGTTACGTTCACCAGTGTGTCACGGAAAATCCTCGTTTTATGAAAATGACACTTTTTTTTTTGTGCACGAATGTGTTTGCGACAAATGTTTGATTTGTGAGCGTAAACAAGTGATTTGCCCTGCTCACGGCTGCAGCTGAGGCAGTTACGTCGCTTCAGGACCCCCCCCCCTTCCCTCTATATTGAAGAATATGTCAGACTTATATATTATTTTTCGTAAATCGGGCAAAGTTTTCGCCAACTCGTTTCCTAGAAATGGGTCTACATGTCACACATCTAGGTCTTCCTAGTGGTCTCTGTCCTTTGTGGCTATCGCACCAAAATCCTACACGCATTCCTTTTACGTAATATTTTCTTCAGCAATATTTCACGTAGGACCCTAATATCGTATTTCACATTTCAGAAACTGCTCAGAAGTGGGCCTCACGAACCGATTCCATGGAGAAAAGTAGTGAAGCTTTATTTGAACTGAAGATTCATCACTGTATTCTCACCAGTCTTCATTGGACTTTACCAAGAGCCGGTTGAATCCGTTACTATTCCTTTAAGCTCTGTTTTAATATGTCCTCCTCTCTACGTCTAAGTCGTCCAGGATGTTTTATCTTCAATATTTGTTGTACGCATGCCTCAACTCCCGTTGCCCCTCGCATTACATTGTTCTTGATGATGGAGTGTAGCTGCAGATATCCCTGTATTGAAGAAATAATGACGGATGGCCGATAAGAAGTGGTCCTTCAACTTGCATGCTTTGTGATAAACCGACAATTCTAAAGCAACATAATTTATTACAGAATGCTAAGTAGATGTGAAACGAGGTCTATGGACATGTTCCCCTTATGCATTATGCCAGTTTTATATGCCTTTGTGTATTTAGATTAGACTAATAGGCTAATAATAATATATTCACAAACTGAACTTGAAATCTCAAAGTAATTTCGTAATAAATAATTTACCTGTATAATGTAAACACATCATTAGCATGCTATGGTTACCTACACATTAATATTAGTATATTTATGTACTCTGGACAAAACGTACTGCATGGAACATACAGTACAGGTTTATACCTTCGTTAAGAATTCTACACACGATACATACAGTTCACGACATGAGAATACAATGGCTCTATTTAGATTCTCCGTAAGGTTAAATGCTCCATGTTATTGAGATACATTATCGACCTTACAGGAAATGCGGTTACGTGACATTTAATGCGGCTAAAGTCAGTATAATCAATTTGATATACAATTCCACGAAGACCCTAAGTTCAAAGGTTCCATTGTAGATCACTTCATGCCGTAGCCGGCCACTTTATTGTTTATAAATGTATCTTAATGTAAAATTGAAGATACAATTAAATTTGCGACGTTTGCTTTTAGTTTGTATTAACGACGCTCCTAGTACCGAGACGAGAGCGTCAGATAGCAGGAGGATTCATGAATGATTTGGAGTGAAGTGGTCGTGGCCTAATATGAGAGGGACTGAGGAAATGTACGAAGATATTCGGTTAGTATAGGCGGTATTCTGGCCTAGATTCGAACCGAGAACCTCCCCAATACAAGCCTAGAGTTACGGTTACTTCAGATCACTCGGTAATTTGCCGATTCTTCAGGGGTTCCCAGAATCTTGTGGACCACTGACTACAAGGACCCGGATATTAAAATAAATCTGAAGAATTTTCGGTTTAATGTGAGACACACCCACGATTTTTAAAATTACAATAATATTAAGACTTTGCGATGCAAATCACATGTCTGTGCATAAATAAAAGATAACATAAACTTGCATTAGTCAGTGTGATGGGTGGCATTGTTCACCTGGAGCCTGGATGCCTCCATCTTGACTGTTGAAGTCACTTTGTCCTTAAACGTTGAAGCGGGTCGCTTGAAATATTTTCATGGACCGCTGGTGGTCCGTCAAGCATGGTAAGGTTAATTAAAGTTATCGCTGTAACAGACTGTGGAGGCCCATAGGGTTGTGAGATGTTGAGGCTCCTACATTTTCTAGACAGTCGGCTCACAGATGGCGGTGAGGTTGTCAGACTTACGCGCCGGTCGCCCTTTACCCCCAGGAAGATTCCTGGTACTCATCTTAGAGGCTGAGTTGACCCCAGGGCCATAGTGCGGCTGGAAGGATTAGGTCAATTGCAAAATGCAATGACCTCATCCGGAATGGAACCCGTGACCTTACTGCTTGTACAGTGCGTACAATCAAGTGCGCGCCGCGGCTGCAATTTGCCGTGAGTCATACCACCGCAGAACGGATGCAGTCACGGGGAGGAGTTGCAACACTCCCCGCGACTGCATCCGTTCTGCGGTGGTATGACTCACGGCAAATTGCAGCCGCGGCGCGCACTTGATTGTACGCACTGTAGTATAGTGCCTCAACCAACTACGCTACCTCGTCCCCACGGCCCGTGGACCATGGGTTCTAGAACAGCAACTAAACAATACGTCATTAACGCGTGTACAAATGCGAAGGTAAACATACACATATCCTGCGTCACTACAGCAGATGAAAGAAATTGGCTAGCGTTAAGCTTAGGCCGTTTTACCTCTGCTAAATGTCCACAGGAACAGGAGGCTGGGTTGTAACCAGTGTCTGTTTGGATGTCATGACGAATATATAGACTCCTACTGTTGTCAGGAACGGAAGCCCTGCCCACTGTCCAGTCCACTTGACCGAGTTGTCTCGTATCACGCACAAGTATGATTGCAGAACACCATGGAAGAGGTACGGAGTACGTTGTTGTCCAATAGAATTTCACCGACGTTTAGGAAGCTCGTATTGTCTCCTTTTTCAAGTTATTACTTGCTTCGGCCCTGAATTTAATCACAGTTTTCAGGGCCTAAATTCCAAAAATAATAGGTTGGTTGAGAAGTGAAATATATAGAGTTGTCCCTGTACTTGGTAAAGCACCACGCCAGGAAAGCGTATGCAGGAGTGGAGGTATAGCTTCACGCATTCGTAGCCTCAGCACTCGTGTTGTCAGTGAGTGAGCAGCGTCATGTCCCGTGTAAACAGCGGGGCACGGTAGCCATTGGATATGAGGCTGGGCGGGCTCTAGAGCCGGTCTGGACCATCTTGCTGAGAATCGGACCCCGATTCCTCGGTCGCCCTTCACGTAGCCTAGTCGTGCCGACCGCGCAATGAGTAACGGCGTGAGAACTGAATCGGGCGTTTCCCAGAATTGAGTTGCAGTTTGTGTTGTAGCCCTGAACGTAGTAAGTGGAGTCTACAGATACACTGCGCTACGAGCTCGACGTCACACAAACTACATTCCCTTCCCGACAGGGGAGAGTCCAGACTTTCTTTTATTGCTAGTGGGGTGGGACTAAGTCCCTTGTACTGCGGCCACTTCCTGCCTATTGTACCAGCCCCAGATGATAGGGGAGGGTGATTGTGGAGCAACTGGTGGAATGAAGATTGGCAGAAGAAACCGAAGTACTCGGAGAAAACCTGCCCCGGCGCCACTTTGTCCACCACAAATTCCACTTGACCAGACCCTGGATCGAACCCGGGCCGCCGCAGTGGGAAGCCAGTGACTAACCGCTTGAGCTATGGCGCGGCCACGTGTCCAGACTTACTCAGGTTCCTGCTGGATGGGTGACGGGACAATCAGGCGCTGAAGTCAAAATGGTTAGAGCTGCACATTCACGTGCCCTTGTGTGACTTTATGAACAGCGAGGTTACTGAAATTCATTGGGATTGTTGTGTGTATGTATTTGAATCTGCATTGTGTGTACTTTGTTTTGTATTGGTCGCTTTATGTAGAGTCCGATTTCGTTGAGGGTCACGCGGTAGCGTAATTGGTTGAGGCACTATGATACAAGCCGGAAGTTCGCGGGTTCGAGTCCCAGTGAGGTGGATTTTTTCAATTTACCTAATCCTTCGAGCCACACAGTGGCCCTGGGGTCGACTCAGCCTCTAACAGAAATAAGTACCAAGAATCTTCCTGGGGTTAAAGCGCGGCCGACACGTAAGGATGACAACCTTACCGCCATCTGTGAGCCGATTGTCTAGAGAAAATGTGGGAGCCTCGACGTCTCAGAACCCTATGGGCCTCCACGGCCTGTTACAGGGATAGCTTTACTTTCTTTTTACCTTTACCTAATTTCCTTGTCTGTGCCAATATAAGGTCTACAGCCTCCGGGTGGACAGCCAATTGCAGTAAATAGTAATAATAATAATAATAATAATAATAATAATAATTTCCCGTTTCGCCTTCAAATCGTAGGGACAACTTCGCTCTCCACTCCGTGTAAGTGAAGAAACTTCGTTGTATAACTCAGAATTACTGGGTGTGGACTACATCCATCGTCCGGTATTCTAAAAAAAAGACTAGAGAACACGACGTTTCGGGAACTAGGTTTGTTTCCATTCTCGGGTGAGGGGTAAGGTAGGTCCCACAGGTAAACCTCTTCAGAATCCTGTCGTCATGTGAACATCTTAGTTTGTGGATAACATTAATACGTGGTGAAGTCATTAAGTTCGTGGAATGTGGTTTTATCGCATCATATTAGAAGGCATTCACATACACTTACGCAGATCCACATCGGCCCTCAAAATAGTTGCCGTTGGCCTCTATGCAAGTCTGCCAACGTTGATATAGCTGCCGAAATCATTGCTGAAATATATTGGCAGTAAATTCCCGTACGGCACTTTGCAGCCATTCCACGAACTTATTGACTGTGGTGGTAGTTGTAAAGGGAAGCCAATGTGAAAGGAAGATTATGATCTTCTAGGATTTAAATTTACGTCCAATGCGGTAGATATCTATTAACGTTTCGGAGTAACTTTCTACTCACATCTTCAGTGTAGAAGATTTATATTTTATGGATTATTTTACAACACTCTCAGTATCTTGTAAATATAGGGTACAGTATCGAATAGTATTAACGAATGATGACATAGAAGGGATTTGGAAGGAAGTGGTTATAGCTTAATCGGGGTTATTTTCTCGGAATATGCTTCAAGTGACTTAGGTAAGTCACGATAGTTGGCGTTCTGACCAAAATTCGAACGATTGCCTATCAAATATACAAGTAGAACGTTACCACTACGCTAACCTGCTCGCTGGAAGACTTCTTGTACCCCTGGGAGACGGCAACCACGGTGAGAGTTCCCATACATCATGGCGTGAAAGGCATTTGAAGCCGGGCAACTTCTCAAATTGCGTGATGCAGGCGTACAGCAAGAACATCAGCGAAGCCTCGTCCTCTCTCCAAATGAAGTTACAAATACTTTATTAACAAAGAAATTTTAACATCCCTGGAATGACTTAACTGTGTTCGTGAGCACGAGTGCCTTTGTTAAAATAAATTGCTTGTTAAGTAAATATGAGAAATGAAGCGGCGGAGAGAACGCAAACCAGACTTGGCCTGTGAAACTCGCACCGGGGCTTGGCTGAAAGAAATTCACAGAAGACGTGCTGACACGCGAACCTGACCTCTAAATTGTGACCCGGCTCTGCGACCGAACAGAGGCGAGATCATCAGACAAGAAGTGGCTACGATTTCAGTCTTCAAGAAATTAACTTGACTTCACTTGAATAGATGTATTGATTAAAATATAGCGTGTATTAGTGTTCTTTGAAGATTATGATGGTGTGTTTACGGTAAGATACATCGTTATCAGTAGTAGCATTCTCATGAACTCAGCAATACTAGGCTTAACCCTATAAGTGCCAAGCGTCGCAATTTTCGACCGTTTTAAATATTGCTATATCTGACAGCATGTGACATCTGTTGGCATTTTGTCTTAACTATATGGTCAAGAAATATTTCAGTTAGTTTCCTTCCATGTATTTGATGTTCTTAGAGAAATTTCATGGACATATTGACCCACGAAAGAGAATAGCTTTCGCAATCCAAAGTGTCGTCTTGCCAGCATAGGAATTAAAGGATACATTTTTAGGATTGTCCGTGTTCCTAAATATTCTATGCATATTTTGTTGTATTTGCGATTCTCCCAACTGTTATTATGAAAGTGGCTGGCTTATAGAAAGGACGCAATGCAGTCTGGAAAAGTGTTGCGATATTTCGGTGGAAAATACTGTCGTCTTCTTCAGGAACTAAGAGTAAGTCGAGCTTTAATCCAGAAAGAAGCAAGCAGCAAGCGATTTGCTTGCTTCTCTTATTCTTCAAGCTTGAATACGGAGGCAGAACGTTCCTCCGAAACGTCGATAAGCTACGAGATTGAACGTCGTCAAGGAAAGTTAGTCTAACTGTAATGCTCTAGAGATATATAGGGAAGGTTCTCTGTTCGAATCCTGGCCGGAACACCATCTACACTGACCGAGAATTTTTGGAGTTTTCCTCACTCGATCCAGACAAAATGCGGGAGTGTACGTGAAGTAGGCCACGACCGCTGCTTTGCCAATCCCTTTCGATTGATCATCAATTATCTTACCATTCCTTGTCGTATAGCGTCTTAACCCTTTAAAGCCCAATGGTTAATATATGTACCACCTCCAGTTGGTTGAGGCACTATGCTACAAGCCGGAAGGTCGCGGGTTCGATTTCCGATGAGGTCGTTGGATTTTTCAATTGACGTTAACCTTCCAGCTGCACTATGACCCTGGAGTTGACTCAATCTCTAACAGAAATGAGTACCAGGAATCTTCCTGGGGGTAAAGGGCGGCCGGTTCGTAAGGCTGACAACCTTACCGCCATCTATGAGCCGATTGTCTAGAAAACGTGAGAGCCTTGACGTCTCACAACCCTACGGGTCTCCACGGCCTGTTACAGGAATAGCGTTACCTTTTACTTTACCACCTGCTTCAACATAATAAAACTCTGCATTCTGCACACACAATCCCACATATTGCGATAATGGGATTTGTGGGCTTGAAGCCGTCATAGCATTTATCCCCCCTACCCGAACATTGAAAAGCATGGAATGAATCATTAGCCTTGGGTTGCTTCTCAAGTGGAGCGCATGCTACAGAAGGGACTGAACTCACGGACCTTCAGCTTACGTGAAGGGCATACTAAGTATTCTGGGACCACCGCGCGAGTTGCCATCACTCTTAAGACAAATCTTCTGTCTCCTCTACTTAACGTGAACCCCCTAATTCGTGCATACATCCAACGTTACACTCGAGATATCTCGTGTGTATTTGCCTATACTGTACAAGGCCCTTTCTCCCACTATAATTATCGTCTGTGTACACTAAACCAAATTAATAAATCAGGTAGTAACCTTCCCATAGAACCCCAGGTCTCCTATCCTCACAAACATGGGACTCGTGGGCTCCACCAGCAATCGACTTATCGCCTAATTGAAAGGTTTTTACTTTATTGTTTGTTTGTTGCCCATATCACATAACATAATCAGCTGGGCTAAGTGAATTGGTTCCTGGTCCAGCGCGGGGGAGAGGGGTGGGGTGGAAGAGAGACGTGAATTTATTACACTCATTCCCCCTTGACCATGCACGATCTGGAACCACTGTCCGACTGGCCAACGCTTCGATTCTCTGTGCTAACATTTAAATTCATGTGAATAAAAATCCAGTGATCAACATCCTGAAATATTTTCTGACTCCGTTTGTTGATCGGGATAACATTTGATAAACCAAGTACTAAACGAGTTAGTAAGGAAGGGGGGGGGGTCCTCTGGAGTAGTTTTTGGGAGGTGCTGGATTCGGGTCTCGGTCATAGCACCGGATAATATATTCATAAAGTTCCTAATAAGTTTGGTTTTGTTGGTATATGTCAGATTATCATTGGCACAGTGGCGTCCGTAGTCTAGGGGTAACGTTCCCACCTCATGACTCAAGGTACGGAGGTCGTGGAATTTTTAAGGGCGGAAAAATTCAGGGAACAACTCCTCCGGAGGGACTTTAAGCCGTGGGTCCCGTGTCGTAGATTTACGGCACGTAAAAGATCCTCATGTCTCTAGGAGACCTCTGAGCAATATTATGTAAAAAGTTTCCCGCCCAAGTATTTTCCAATGCCTCCGATAGATGGGGGAAATATCGGGTACCTCTGCCAGTAGAGGGGCCGAACTCGCTGGCTGAACGGGGCTGATAGCAAGCACCAGTATCGGAAGGGTATGGCGACTGGTAGAATATCAAAGGGGGACGTACAATAGATCAACAACTTGTCGCGGTGCATGGGGAAACCCACCCCCTCTAATAATGAATGAATGAATGAATCATTGGCACAGTTATATTGTGCTGTAAGGAACAGTATTTTTTTTCTTTATCTAATTATTTTAATATATTTAAAATTAAGTATTATTTGGAAAGTTCGTTGAATCATTTCTTTTATGCATTTCTTCCTTTCCTCTGTTCCTTTCACACTTTTGTTTCCTTATTTCCGTGCTAAGATATCGAATTAAGTTGCATCTTTTTCTTTCAGATGGAGCAGATTCGAACAGACACCTGCCACTTATGTGAGTACATGAAAACTACTAAAGCATAAGAATGTATTTATATTAATGCACACATAGGTAATACTCATAAACCATCTATTATCTATTACTACGATACGCCGCGCCATCTGTTATCAGACTCTGCGGTCAGCTAATATGTAAGCCATCAGATCTGGCCTGCATCATTGTTCCTAGGGATTGTCCGGAACCGGCGCAGAGCGAACGTTGGGCGCTTCTTTTTGTATAGAGAGGAATGTTATAATCTCCAACAAGCAAACTGAAGTATGTTATTATTAGTTTATTATACATTATGTTAATTTTCTACCAATGTTTGTGTGCTGTGTTTTGTTTGAACGTGTTTATTTGTGTTATTTGTCTGTTGTCTTATTGTAACACCACTGCCACCGGGTGAAAACCCATTTGCAGTTAAATAATAATAATAATAATACTAATAATGATAATGATGATAATAATAATAATAATAATAGTATATCAGAGAAGGAAGCCGGTTAGATCAGAATGACATACTGTTGAGCAGAGTGGTTGCGCTGTCTGAGTGACGAAATATTTTGCCCGCTCAAACATTGGGATCGTAGTTTCGAATCTCACTCGTGATATAAATGTTCAGAAACTTTGCCCATCTTCGGAAACAAATTATCATATAACTACCAAGAGGAAAGAGAGTTGTTGGCAGACCAAGGAAGAGATGGAGCTGTCCTTTTACCTAATCCCTGAATGTAGGTGATATAATTCTGTAGTCTGGAGAACCTCTGATATGGACAGTACGCCACTGACGTTCACTTGCTGAATGACGCAACTGAGGAACAAAAGGAACTAGATAGAAACGAGTGGGAGGAGGTGATGAAATTGTGATGATGAAGAATAATATAAAAGAAGAAGAAAGCTGAAAGGATGGTCTGTGGGAGGGGGGGTTGTGTAAAACGAAACGTGGGAATGCGGATAGAAAGACGGACGCTGGGGCGGCCCGAAGAAATCCACCCCGTATCTCCTGATAGCCCAGTTTGAGCCAGATATCACGCAACAAAGGGCCCTGATTATGTTACTTTTAAAAGGTAAGAGCCGGGATAGCTCAGTCGATATAGTGACCAGCCTAAGAGATGAATGGCCTAGGAATCCAGGTTCGATTTCCAACAATGGCCATGAATTTTTTTATTCTTTCACAGCGTCGTGAATGCTCTTGGGGACCACCGGTGGCCCTTTGGGCCTGGATAGCTCAGTCAAAACAGTGACTAGGCTGCGGTTTAAGGGCTGAGAAGTCCGAGTTCGATTCGTGCCTCCACACTGGTCATGTGACCCACTCAGCCTCATTTCCGGTGGGTACTGCTATCTTTATTGGCCCGAATAGCTCAATGCAGTGAGCAGGCTGTGGCCTGAACGAATTGGGGCTCTATTCCCGCCAGAGGACGTAACTTCCTCTGTGGGCCCCACCCAGCCTCCTACCCAACGGGGACCGGGTCCTTATTACCCGTGAAGCTGACTGTTCGTCTCCGTAGGGTTAATCCATGGAGCTATGCCTGCACGCCACCATACGTATTCATGGGGATGCTTACCTCTGTTTGTAACTTACATCTCCCAACGTAAGTGCTCTTACTGACACTGCATGAAGCTTACTGAATATCTGGGTTAGTTGTGCTCTTGTATGTGCAGTGTCTCTCTTAAATAAGTGAGGAAAGAGGAGTTCGGTATCACGGAAGAGGTTAATGATAACAGACAAGTACTGAACTCTAAAGTGCCGTCCCTGACAAAGATGAGGTAACATGAGAATGGGGAAAATTACGTAATGAGGAACGTTTACTTGTACATGTCTGTGGTAGGTTTCCGTTGTTTGAAAACTTCACATAAAATTGCAGGAAAATTTTTTATCTGTTGGTGGGGAGAAGTGTTCTGTTTCAGAACGATGTATGCCGGTCGTAACACGGGAGTATTCAATAACAGACGAATTGTGTAATTCAAAGAGTGATCTGTAACAGAAGGGAAGTGACACGAGCATGGAAAAAAGAATTACGTAGTAACAAATTTGGTAATTTGTTGTAAGTTTCGAAATATTTAAGGCCGCGTTTATTAAGACTAATTCTTACTTTCCGTTTCCCAGAATTCGTATAACATCCCGTTAACAGAGAACTATGAGTCATTAGTATTGTTTTCTTTGATGTGACCCCGTGTAGACCGATAGAAATTCACTGACGTTTCGGAGGAACATACTGTCTACGTCTTTGCTCTCCATCTTCTTGCTGGCTAAATGCTTGGATCTTTTTTCAACTCTGAAGATGGAGGCAGTAAATCCCTCTGAGGCGGCGGAAAAGACCCGAGTATACGAGTCACACCCTGGAAGACATTAATCTGCATAGTTACCGCTGTGAGAACCTACGTCAGGTACGCTCCAATTCCCACAGCCGAGGGCAAGACACTGTTATGGTGCGGTGTGTACGAGTAGATGTACTGATGTGCGAGGGTGGAGTCTGGGAGCCTGTGCTGCCATCTGAAAGCAGCAGACCCCGAACCAGTCGATCTCACCACCAATTGCCACGCTTTAGATTGTATCGATATATCGCGTGACACTTCCACCAACGTGTTGCGCGCGTACCCCTGAGGGGAGAGTGTTTACGAGTTATGGAATGTACAGAGATTCAACCTGTAAGAAAGGGAGGGACGGAAAATGTAGCACTCAAACAAACAAAGAAAAACCTCCATGGCCTATAGTCCGCAAGCGAACTATACCGACCGAGCGACCGGCATTTGTCGGCAAAGTTAGTGCCTATTTTTGCGGATAGAGTGTGTCACGTGGTCCGCGAAACGGATCCCCACGGCCGTTGATCTTGGTTTTCTAGACCGAAATGTAACACTCACGGACACACTACATGTAAAAATATTTGTGCTAGAAACTGAAGAGACGGGATAACGTGCGCAATCTAGGTTCTAGATAATGCAAATACCCCTCCTGTGACCTAGGAGAAGGTGTAGGTGAAACGCGATAGAGAAAATCTCTTGACCCTGCAGGAAATCAAACCCCAGTTCCTCCGTCGCGTATTTGAATAAATATATTGTTTTATCACATATTTCAGATCATTTTATTGAGATTTTACGGTGTCGCTCCCATCTCAGAGATTAGCACGGCCATTTTTGTATGAATATTTAATGGCGTGGGGTGTCATAATGTTCAAACGAAATTTAATTAAATTTCATAAATGTCTTGAATATTTTCACAGGGACTGCATACACATAAAAATGGTATTGTATGCCAGTATTAGTATAAAATAAGGAACTATGGTTAGAATATTAGTCACGACCACTTCCAAAACACAACTTCCAGTTACCGTCTATGATGGGTCGCGCCATAGCTCAAGCGGTTAGTCGCTGGCTTCCCATCGCGGCGGCCCGGATTCGATCCCGGGTCTAGTCAAGTGGGATTTGTGGTGGACAAAGTGGCGCTGAGGCAGGTTTTCCCCAAGTACTTCGGTTTCCCATGCCAATCTTGATTCCACCAAGTGCTCCACAATCATCCTCACCTATCATCTGGGGTTGGTACAATAGGCAAGAAGTGGCCGCAGTACAGGGGACTTAGTCCCACCTCACTAGCAATAAAAAAAAACGCCTATAATCATCGGAACGCATAGCATGCAGCACTACGAAATCGCAGTAGCTGGTTCAGCTTATTCAATTAAACTGAACGTACCGTTCTTTATAGTTCTATGTCTTGCGAAGTACTCTGTTACAGGACTTGATTTGTTGCCCGGATTTCACCTAGATAAGTTTTTGCCTGTCTAACGAATTAACTCAGTGGATCTGAATTCTTGAGAAGCTGCCAATCGCTCAGCTATTCAAGAACTTTCCAGAATTTTATGGATCCTGGAGGCTCATCACCGTATTCCCAAGAGCCTCCAACTGGTCCTTATTCTCAGACCGATGAATCCAGTTCATATCATCCCAACATATTTCTGTACGATCCATTTCAGTATTACCTTCCCACGTAGGTCTAGATCTTCATAGTAGTCTCTTTCTGTCTGGCTTTTCTACCAAAATGTTATATGCACTTATCATCCATGCGCGCTACACTCCCTGCTCAGCTTTTCCTCCTTGACGTTATTCTAATTATATTTGACGAATGGTGCAATTTATAATGCAATTTTCACCACCTTTCTACAATTTCATCTCTCTTCGGTCGAAATGTTCTCTCCAGGACCACGAGCTCAAACACAGTACCTTCATAATATTATGTGTATAAGTGACAATACCTCCAGTCTAGGGTTTATGTCGACGCATAAATCGGAAAAATGATTGTAGTGGCGTTGATGGCAAGGGAACTTAATTGTGATGAATTTAAGTCGCGAGGGCTGCATGAGGAGAGCAGAATAGCAACTTTGGAACCATCTCAGCATTTGCATGAAGACAGAGTAATTATACGGAATGAGAGCAAGAGAATATGCTCAGCTAGAAAATGATGCAAAACCGAAAATCTGTCAGGTTTTCAAAAGATGGAGCATGACGTTCAGTTGTGAATGTAATCAAGATCCAAATAGATGGATATTTAAAAACTCAGTTCGTATCTCACAGGAAACACATTACGTCTCCGCTACAGAGCCCAACCGGTTAATGCAGAAAACTTAGTCCGTACCTCATGGGAAACACATTACGTCTCCTTTACAAAACCCAACCGGTTAATGCTGTTTAGGGAAACTGTCGCTGTTTATTATGAGAACCATACGGAACACACAAATAAACTCTGTGGGCAGAAAACTCAGTCCGTACCTCCCAGGAAACACATTACGTCTCCGCTACAAAGCCCAACCGGTTAATGCTGTTTAGGGAAACAGTTGCTGTTTATTGTTAGAACCATATGGAACACAGAAATACACTATATTGGCGTAAAAGTCAGTTCGTGCCTCACAGGAAACACATTACGTCTCCCCTACAAATCCTAACCGGTTAATGCTGTTTAGGGAAACAGTTGCTGTTTATTGTTAGAACCATATGGAACACAGAAATACACTATATTGGCGTAAAAGTCAGTTCGTGCCTCACAGGAAACACATTACATCTCCGCTACAAAGCCCAACCTGTTAATGCTGTTTAGGGAAACAGTCGCTGTTTATTGTGAGAACCATACGAAACCCATAATTACACCCTAGATATATGTGTAAAATACAGGTTTTCTTTTATGTTAGAGCAGGCTGTGCGTATATTAACCGCTGAGCTGCAAAGGGTTAGGCCTCTACTATGTCTTCCATGCAGGAATTGGTAAAATGCTTTATGGTCGTGAACAAAAATGTCATGATCTCTTGCCTCGAAGAACAAAACAAATGAATGCTGCACCGCGCACCTGTAGCTCGCGTTGCTGAGGAAGGAGGGTCGATACAGATCCATCTTGTGGCATGGTCCCACCCAACACTCCCACACACCCAACCTCTCCAGCGCTGTGTTCCGGCCGGGAAGTCACAAGATACATATCAGCAAAAGTAGAAGAGTAGGGTTCGAACTCTGGTCCGCAGGCAATACTCGTGCATCCTCCACTGTTTTCCTTTGTTTCATAAAGAATCTCGTTTGACAAATTCTGATTGTTTCGATGGAAGCTTATTTTCTCGAATATGATTATCTTTTTTATTTACTTTTCCTAATTAAAAAAAAACGAAAGTAGGTTCATGCGATCTCCGTGCTGTCTGTGTGTCTGTAAATTTCCACTTACTAACTTTTGAGTGCCTGAAACAGTCTTCATGAAACTCGGTACGCATATCATGGCACATGAGCTCTTCTCAACGCCGTACTTCATAAATCCCTCCCTCCAGTCGTTGTGTATATCTCTTATTGTTGCTAGGCAAAGGCTCGTAAATGACGTTCCCGCTGCGAGGAATACACAAAAAACTAGAAGAATTGCTAGGTAACAACTCGGTAAATGTATTTCCGTGAAAACAAAGGTTTGTTGGAGTCGTTTTCCGTGCGGTCCGTGTCATATCGAGGGAAAGCCTGCGATTATTTATTCCAAGAACTTGTTTTTGTCTTGCTCCAAACACCTCCAAAGAAATTTGGGTAAGGCTGCGTATATACAGTCCTCAACAGTCTTAAGAATGATTTATTACATACGGTCGGGTAAAGTTCATGGCGACCTCTTCGTGTAAACTAGTATTGTAAAACTTAACATGAAACATGGTCTTATTTTAACCGGTTTGTGTAGCAACGTTAAACTTCAAGGAGCTGATTCCGATCAGTGGTTTCCTTCTTCACAGTGAACCTTCTGTTCTTGAATTACAAGACCTCACGAGGTCAGTTTTTATTGCTCCCGTGAGATATGATCACAGGGTCAGTGGAGGTATTGGCACAGGTCCTGCCACCTACCACAGTGTTCTGAAATTAAACCCGGCTTCACCAAATTTCTGTGCCTCCATGCGAACCCAGTGATCTTGAAATGTCGCCAGAAGTTTCAGTAAGAAATCCCAGAAAATTACAAGTATAAGGTAATGCAGTCCGCGTGCTTAATGAAGAGTTATGGGGGCATAACTCTACTATTCTTGACCTGGGCACTAGATAGAGGTAAGTTCTCAGCATCACGCCTCTGCCTCTCTACCCTCGGAGAATAAGGCCCCGGTACCCAGTTTATAGGAGGCTGCCGGGAATCGAACCCGGTTGCCCAGCCCGTAGCCCGTCGGTATACCGAATGAGTTGTCCGTAAGTGACTATAGACGAATATTATGTGGTATTTCAGGTTCTCACAGCAATGTCTGTGGAAGTTACTGTCTTCTGCCATGAAGATAGATGCAGAAATTGCCTTCGAAAAGGTAGTAAATACATATACGTAGACAGTTAAGAAGGGAAAGTGTTTTGGAATGTAAACACTGGACGTGACATCTCGTCTTCAACTGTTACAGGGCTAAATAATTTATTATGGATTATTGCGCCCTGAATCACTGTACATGGGAAAGTACTCTAGTCCCCCGCACTTGAGCTGAGCTTAGCTTAGCGGTATTGTTGCCTTTGAACAAAAAAGTGTTTCTGATTCATGAGTGTTCATTAAGGAAATCAGGTCACGAACTGAGGCACTGTGCACATTAAGGCTTAAGTGCCTTTATGACATGACGCTGCTTGTGATACACCGAGTTTTGAAAGCCCCTCCATCAGCCGCTCTGTTTTAGGGTTCACGGGTCAATGTAGACGTGTCTGTGCAGAAGTGGGCTATCTGCTGTAGAAAGGAAGGAAAAGGGAGACGAAAAGAAAGTGATGAAGAAAGGAAGGAAGAAAGAAAGAAACACTGATTGAAGAAATGGTAGAAGAAAAGATAAATTCAGAATATAAGGAGCGAGAGACAAAGGAGATGAGAAATAAAGGAGAGAGGGAAGAAATAGCGAAAAAGAAGAGAGAAAAAGGTAGGAACGCAGAAACAAGGAAAAGTTAGCAAAGAGAAAGATATAAAGAGTAAGACAAGAAGAGTGTGAGAATGTGAGAAGCGGAGATGCGCGAGAGAGAGGAAGGAAGAACCATGTGATGACAGAAGCAAAAGATAGAGAAATAAATTGGGATAAGGAGTGAGAGAAGAAGGAATAGAGTAATAAAGGGAACAGGAAGGAACAGATAGAAGATGTAACGTGATGGCTTCGTTCTGGATCCTTCTCACTTCATCATGTCTTAATTTTTGCCAAAGCTCTATTTGCACATTTTTAAGGATATTTGATATATGCAGGAAATGAAACAGCATATTTCCAGAGATTTTCTGAATTCCATGTACTGATACTGTACGCTTTTGTTGCTGATTAATCAGAACTGCTACAACACAAAGAGCAGAATGCCTACGCTTAATATGTTTTAGCTTCGTGGCCACAGAATTTGTAATTCTGAAAGATATTATTCCAAATGCCGGTCACGGTAGCCGAGCGGTCTAAGGCATGAACTGTCTTCGCTCGCTTGGAAACCGGGATCGTGGGTTCGAATCCCACTCAGGGCATGTTTAGTTTGTGTGTGTGTATGCGTTCTTCTATGTTTGTGTACAGGTAGAGGCCTTGCGACGAGTTGATCATCCGCCCAAGGAGTCCTACCGAATGTGTAAGATCTAGAAAAACCGAAGTGAACGGAGAAGTTCATGGAGGTAGGCCTAGGCCCACTGGGGCTGTAGTGCCAAGGAAAAAAAAAGTATTCCAAATTCCGATCGCAATGGCGCTAAGTCTAAGGCAAGAAATGTCTTCTCCCACTCAAACACTGAGGTCATATTTTTGAATCCCATTGGAAGCATGAACGTCTGTCCTTATTCAGAATGGGAACAGGCCAGAGGGACTGGCCCGTCAAGGTAGGAAGAGGAAGCGGAGGTGGAGGAGGAGGAGAAGGAGAAGATGGAAATAGTCCTAATTAATTACCACCTTTCCACCAATTATTCCAATTATATCTGCAGAAGTCATGGCGTATAGGTTAGTCATAGAAACCCAGATTTGTGCCACTTATGCCTGGAATACGATCCTAGCCGAGTCTACATGTGGACTGCCAAGGGACAATGCAACATTAGACCACTGCTTAGCCTGGGCCATAAAACAAAACAAGATCAAGAAGTCTAACCACTTGGCGTTCCACTGGTCAACCTGGAACACTTTTGAATTTCTGGTCTACAGAGAAATAAAACAGACAGAGAGAAAGGTGTTATGTGTAGAGAGAACAGTGAACAACAACGGAAGATATTCTCTGTCCATAAAAATAAACTAAAATATCCTTTTGTGTTCAAACTTACAAAAGAACGGGCCCACCCGGAATTCATGTAGTGGAACTATATAAGAACTGTACCATTAGTTTGATGGTGCTGCAAAATGGGGCACATACGTGTATAGTCTGTCTTTCTTCGCCTGGCATCTGGTTTGGTTACGAGGATAAGTGAGAAGTATGCCAAGATATAGTGGGATAGCGGTTGAAGCGGTACTATTGGAAGGGATGGAGGTAGATGCAGTGTAGTTCTCACAATAAACAGCGACTGTTTCCCTAAACAGCATTAATCAGTTGGGCTTTGTAGCGGAGACGTAATGTGTTTTCTATGAGGTACGAACTGAATGTTTGCATATATATATAATACGTAATACTTAGAAGAAACTTATTCTTCAAAATTTAGTGAAACACTGCGCCATGAAGTCGTATTGGGGAGTGGAGGCATACCTCCATATATTCTTAACCCCAACGCTAGATAGAGGTGACTGGTCAACTTCACACCCCGGTCGTTTAACCCCATGGAAAGGAGATTCCTATACCAATTGTATAGGAGGCTGGGTGGACCCCAGAACCAGTGGATAAGAGGAAAACCTGACGTGACCTCGATCGGTCCAGCCTAGCCACTGTAAGGACAGAATGTGAGAATTCTAAGTAGAATAATCGCGTACTTATCCCGGTTTCATATTCCCTTAAAATCCACTATATAATTTGCTGCCTTTTTTACCTTAAGTATCTCAGTGACCTGCATAACCTTTGAGGTCAGTGCCCCCTATCTAAAGTTCTGTGGTGTGTTGACGGATGATCCTGCTGTTGCCGCTTATGATAATCTTGTGGGCTGACATTTTAATTCTATCTTTTCATTATATCTAGGACAGTGTATTATAATTTGTGGAAGGAAATTAATGAGAATTTGAAAGTATGGCGATGGTTTATTTTCTCAGCACGCAGAAGAATAGCTGTAGCACTGCGCTGACCAAATGAGAAGATTTTCCTGTGTTTGCTTGCCTCCTCACATTCTCATACTAAAACTCCCAGTTCATCTCCAAATGGCTGTAATTCTTCTCCATTATTCACAGTTTATTATAAATTATTCCACTTTGTATGAAGCAAAGAGGAAAAAGTCCGTGGGGATGAATAAGGTTTTTGTTCCGTAACATCCGAAAGAGTAGGGGCACGCGGTAGCGTAATTGCTTGAGGCACTATGTTACAAGCTGGAAGGTCACGGGTTCGAATCCCGGGTGAGGTCATTGGATTTTTCAATTGACTTAATCCTTCCACCCGTATTATGGCCCTGGGGTCGATTCAGCCTCTAACAGAAATGAGTACCAGGAATCTTCCTGGAGGTAAAGAGCGGCCGGCGCGTAAGGCTGATATCACCGCCATCTGTGAACCGAATGTCTAGAAAATGTGGGAGCCTCGACGGCCTGTTACAGGGATAGCCTTACTTTTTAAAATACCCGTGAGAGGTCTCAGTTCTGTTTGATTTGAAATTTTCACATTGTTTATAATGAACAATACTGCCTTCTGAGATATTCCCTCGTATTGTCTGGTGCAAGTTTATCGACGTTTCGAAGGAGCATATCTCGTTCGTCAGGGTCGAATAATAAGGGAAGCAAGCAATATCCTAGCGACAAAAATAACCGCTCTGCTTGCGGAGACCTCGGAGATGGAGAGAATATTTTCCTCCGAAACGTCGGTGAACTTCTACTAGACTATGCTGCGTCACGTTCCAGAAGGTTTCAATTCAGCTAATAAAGGAAAAGATGACAGTAATGACAATGATACTACTCGATAAAATAGTTCTAACCTTTGGAGCAGATTCCTTGTGGAGAAGCTAATAGTTGCAAAGCTATTCAAGAATTTTCGGGCGTTCCATAAACTATCAGTTGTTGCTTGTTTGGTGACAGTGTCAGTAACTCAGACTACTTGGCGTCGAATAACCGGATGATAGTGAATGAAAGGAAGCGGTCGTGGTCCTGGTATTAACTTGGGGGCACTGAAGAAAACCAAGAAAAACCTCAGTCACAGCAGTCACTGTCCTAGCCGGGATTCGAAGCGGTCACCTCTTCAGTAGAATTCAGAAGCGCTGCCACTTTGAGACGGCCGCTCAGTAGCATTGTGCAGAATCATGCTAGATGCACAGATGCATTCCTGAAGCACCGACTGCGCATGCGGCGAGCATGTAAGGATGTGCAGCATCTCAAGAGAACATAATGGAACTTGAGCGTGACATGTGTCATCCTTGCCTGTGTATGTACATACACAGAATCCGTGCTCTTGGAATCCTTTCCAGTTCTCTCTCTCCGTCTTCATTATTCACCTCTTTTTTGTCGTTTTTCTCGTTCACATTACTGTCGCCTGGTTTGTGATGCCGTGTAGTCTGGTACGTCGTTACCGAACTCAGATGAATTTTCTGTCTCCAGTTGTTCGGTAAAAGAATAATTGTTACCGACGTTTTCAGAGGAAAATTTTATTTCCATCTACAGGGTATTAGGAGTCGAGATAGCGCAGTCGGTGTAGCGACTGGCTGCGGGCTGGACGACCGAGGGGCCAGAGTTCGAGTCCCGGTAGGGACCAAAATTTTCTTTTCTGCACGTCGTCCAGACCGGCACTGGGGCCCACCCAGCCTCCTACCCAGTGGGTACCGGGGGTAAAGCTGCCGGGGCATGAAACTGACCACTCACCTCCAACTAGTGCCCAGGTCGAGAATGGTCGGTCTGTACATCCACTCCCCCGTATGTCTTCATGGCGTAGTGCTTAATTAGTTAAGCATAGGGACAACTTTACCTTTTTTACCTTCACCTCATTCAAATTACTGTCTCCTGGAATGTGATGCCGTGTAGTCTGATACATCGTTATCAAAGTCAGAAGAAGCTTCTGTCTCTAGTTGCTGAGTGAAAAACTAGATGTTACACACATTTTCGGAGGAAACTTTTACTTTCATCTTAGGGTATTACCATGAAGATGGAGGCACTAACAAAGGTTGGTGACGACGTACCAGACCTTAATATTCAACAAGAAAGTAGTCTTCAAATTTTCGCTTTTCTTGTATATCTGACATGATTGAACAACTGCGTGTACTTTTCGAAACGCGCTCCTGAGAACATATTCAGAATACAGGTCACATATTTGTAACTGAGGGTATGGGGTATTATTAATTTATGTGTAAACGTGTCTGAAAGGTGAAGTGAGATATTGCATCATTGAATTCCGAGTACCTTGCAGGTGGGCAGTAAAAGAGTACCTTAGAATTGTGACAGCTTGGTGCTGTGAAAAGCAACACTCAGCAAACACTTCAGCATTTTCAAGAGCTTCACTGACTGCAGGATGCTGACTGCTCTGCCGGACTTCAAGTGTTATGCCTCTGTGGCTCTGGGGATCAGCGTCGGACTAACAGTCCCCACGCGCAGAAGCAGGCCGTTCTGATTTCATTCCCCCCACAATTTGAGATTCTGGCGACTGTTCGCTAAGGATAAAGTCAATGAGGATGAGAGGGATAAGCCATGTAGCGCCTGGGGCAGAATTGGAATGCATATAGGATTTTGATGGGGAAACCAGATGGAAAGAGATCACTGCGAAGACTAACACGTAGGCGGGAGGATAATATTCAAATGGATCTTAGACAGGTGGGATATGGTAATGTAGAGTGGATTGACCTAGCTCAGGATAGGAGCCAAGGTAATGATCCTTCGGGTTCCATGAAATGCTACGAAATTAATAAGTATCTGTGAACTAACGTCTCATCAAGAAGGGTTTAACTCCATGAAGTAAGTTTACGGTCTCCTGGGTTGTAACTGAATGTAGTTCGGAGAAAGCCAAACGGGCAGAAAACTCAGTCCGTACCTCACAGGAAACTCATTACGTCTCCGCTACAAAGCCCGACCGGTTAATGCTGTTTAGGGAAACAGTCGCTGTTCATTGTGAGAACCATACGGAACACACAGATACACTCTGTGGGCAGAAAACTCAGTCCGTACCTCACAGGAAACTCATTACGTCTCCGCTACAAAGCCCGACCGGTTAATGCTGTTTAGGGAAACAGTCGCTGTTCATTGTGAGAACCATACGGAACACACAGATACACTCTGTGGGCAGAAAACTCAGTCCGTACCTCACAGGAAACTCATTACGTCTCCGCTACAAAGCCCGACCGGTTAATGCTGTTTAGGGAAACAGTCGCTGTTCATTGTGAGAACCATACGGAACACACAGATACACTCTGTGGGCAGAAAACTCAGTCCGTACCTCACAGGAAACTCATTACGTCTCCGCTACAAAGCCCGACCGGTTAATGCTGTTTAGGGAAACAGTCGCTGTTCATTGTGAGAACCATACGGAACACACAGATACACTCTGTGGGCAGAAAACTCAGTCCGTACCTCACAGGAAACTCATTACGTCTCCGCTACAGAGCCCAACCGGTTAATGCTGTTTAGGGAAACAGTCGCTGTTTGTGGTGAGAACCATACAGAACACACAGATACACTCTGTGGGCAGAATGCAGAGTTTTAGTATGTTAAAGCAGATGGTACATATAGTAACCAATGGGCTTCAAACTCTTAAAATTGTTCAGGAGTAGGTTTGGAGAGATTAATCTGGCATAGTATAAGAGTATAAGGTCCTTTGGTGTGCTCTTGGGAACGCGGTGATGATCCTTTGGGGTTTCGTAAGACGTGGGAAGTTTTCTGACCAACTGAGCAACTGTCGAGTTTCCAAGCAGGATTTTTCTATCTGGAGTAAGTTTACGATTTGTTTCATTTGTCACACGGTTTGTGTATAACAGGCTTTACAGAGGGTAGTAATGATTCTGTAGTTAGCAAACAGGATGTGACGTAGAAGGAAATGGCCATGGCATATTTTTAAGACTACCAAACGATTTTCATGTAGAAATTGGGGGAAAAAAAAACAAAAGCACGACCACCCTGTCGGGATATGCATCCTCGAAAACCCGGACACTTGACCGCAACTTTAGTGAGCCGCTGCCCTTCAGATGACCACTCCGCCACTGAGCTTGCAGCACAGAACTGTGGACACAGTGCGGTGACATCGCCAAAAGTTATATTTTCTCCGGACATGAATAATTGAAGTCAATAACATTTCTACATCTCGAAGCCCGCTAGCAGCTGAGTTCTTGGTAACTTCTGTGTCACCTGTAGAAAGTATCTGCACTCTACTGTTTGAACCTGCAAGTTCATAAAAATGTATTGTTATTACTGTTATTGGCGTAACCATTGTAAACGTATATATTTTACTTTTCTCCCTCATAACGATAACTTTGATTTTTAATGGAAATACTACTACTACTACTACTACTACTACTACTACTACTACTACTACTACTACTACTACTGCATAAACTGTATTATTTTATGTTTTGTTATGCTTTATCTTCTCTTATTCTGGTTCATTCGGTAAATGGTCTCTGGGCTGTTGAGTTTGCACATAAATAAATAAGATTATTATTAGATCTCCTCTGTAGTCTAGTAGTCAAAAGTTACTGGCTACAGATCCAGAGCTCCCGGGTTCGATTCCCGGCCCTATCAGATTTTCTGGAAGGTAGTGGGTCTGGAACGAGGTCCACTCAGCCTCGTGAGGATAACTGAGGGGCTGCTTGGATGGAAAAATAGCGGCTCCGGTCTAGAAAATCGAGATTAACGGCCGTGGGGATCCGTTGCGCTGACCTCGCGACACCCTCTATCCGCAAAAGTTTGCACTAACTTTGCCGACAAGTGGCGGTCGCCCGGTCTGTATAGTTCGCTTGCGGACTAAAGCCTTAAGATGGAGGCGATATGTTTCTCCGAAACGTCGGTTAACACCACATGTACACGGTGCCACATCACAGAAAACTGCAATACGCATTGAATCGGAGGCTGGTTGGACCCGAGTCGGTCTGGACCCTGTGGAGAGAATAAAAATTCCCTGCCCTTGTTATAAATGCAACCCCGATCGTCTAACCCGCTGCTATAAAGACTGAGCTCTCCCGGCTTGTGTTTAGATTGTTAATATTCTTGGGTTTATTGTATATAAATTTCGTGAGTTTCAAAAGTAGACAGCACACAGTGAAAATACTAAAAAAGCAGATTTAATACCAACAATGAAAATATTTTTTTCTTTCAAAATTTGGTGTTTGATCGCTTGTTGCACCAGGCCGTTCAAATGGAGGGACTACTCGCAGGTTTGGAACGTATACGCGTGCGCAATGTGCCCTCTTGTCTGAGTACGAGATCCAATTTATTGTTCCCCCTCTGAGGTCACGATTCGAAGGCAGCCGGCCTCATGTTACAGATACCAGTGCACTAAAAGCATTCCTACAGTGTGGCCCTCAACTCATGTTGTCCTGCCTAGATCCTGGCCATCTCCTCAAGATATACGCCCCGCACTGTGGGCAAATTTGGAAGGCTGGCTAATTTGAGAGATGGGGACAACAGTTTTCCTGCTTTGAAGGTTCCCAGGCAGTGCTAGCTAGTGGTAGAGATAACGTTTGAGGAAGGGTTGGAAAGTGAAGAAGATGGTTAGGATGTTGGCTTCGTTGTGTGCAGAGCAGACGATCAGAACAGTGGCTGTATTTCTTATGATAGGAATTAAGTTGAATATTAACGCTGGGAGGGCTGCGTGTGAATCATGCAGTACAGTGTGAATTTTGGGTAACATCTCAGCATTTTATCTGGGACTGAGGAAAATCAAGGAAAAACCTTGATCGAGTTGTCTTGTCGCAGGACCTTCCTGACTCAAACTGACTTCTAGTCAGCATCCTGAATTACACATCATTGCAATCTTCATCAAGAGCGATTTTTCATCTACATAATAAGCAAAAAGTCATTTCTAACCTCGCAGGAAACGCGTTACGTCTCCGATACGAAGCCCAACCGGTTAATGCTGTTTATTATGAGAACCACACGGAACACACAGACACACTCTGTGGGCAGAAAACTTAGTCGGTACCTCACAGGAAACTCATTACGTCTCCGCTACAAAGCCCAACCGGTTAATGCTGTTTAGGGAAACAGTCGCTGTTTATTGTGAGAACCATATGGAACACACAGATACACTCTGTGGGCAGAACACTCAGTCCGTGCCTCACAGGAAACTCATTACGTTCTCGCTACAAAGACCAACCGGTTAATGTTGTTTAGGGAAACAGTCGCTGTTTATTGTGAGAACCATATGGAACACACCAGTACACTCTGTGGGCAGAATGAAGAGACTTGGTACACATTTTTTTTATTGCTAGTGTGGTGGGACTAAGTCCCTTGTACTGCGGCCACTTCTGGCCTACTGTACCAGCCCCAGATGATAGGTGAGGGTGATTGTGGAGCAATTGGTGGGATGAAGATTGGCAGGGGAATCAGAAGTACTCGGAGAAACCCTGCCCCAGCGCCACTTTGTCCACCACAAATCCCACTTGACCAGCCCCGGGATCGAACCCGGGCCGCCACGGTGGGAAGCCAGCGAGTAACCTCTTGATCTGTGGCGCTGCCTGATGGTACATATAGTAACCACTGAGCTTTAACGGGTTAAATTAATTTTCAGATTTACTCCTTAAGGTAGTGACTACGAAGAACACTGACTTTAGGATGTGACATCGTGTAGCTGTATTTGAGCTGTAGTTGGCAGAAACGAATGGACCTTCGATAGATCGTCCTGCCTTCACTCTCAGGATCGAAAAGGAATTAAAATAAGGAACCAGAAAGCAAAGCAATATTGCATACAGCTTCCTTGTCCTCTTACACTGAAGACAGGGGCCACAGTTCCCTCTGAAGCACCTACCACACTATACGGAGCCATATTCCAGAACATTGTAATCTTCAAATAGAATTTATTTCGTACCAAGAACTTTATTGCAATCCAAGGTTCGTTTTGGTCTCTGACAATGAAAACAAGGAATTGATTTGTTGCCTATCAATAAAGTACTTAGATGTGTTTACGATGCAACAAATCCTTCAACTGGCGATCGTCTGAACATGTGTTTACTTAAGCTTCAAAATGCGGATGCTATAAAATTGTAAAACAAATTTATGTTGTTCCCACATGGTTGCAGCTTGCAGGCCACATCATTAATAATATGATCTATGTGGGTGTTTAATGTTTCATCAGGTTTTATAAGCGTATTGAATCCGAACGCTTTCCTCTCTGCTGTTCAGATGTTACAGTCTCCTCTTGTTGCGAGTGCTTACCTTCATGAGTTACTGCGTCTTCTTAACCTTTCGATGTGTGAAGACAGTGACGTAATAAAGTATAGTAGAAGAGTAGGCGAAAAGGAAAAAATGTGGTACAGTTAAAAAAAACGTTTCACACTGGAGGAGAAAAGGCGTCATTTCTTAGAAGGTTCCCAGGCTTCGCCCGTTCGTCCTTATGGTGAAGGCAGTGTGACAGCGGAGACGTTAGGAGGGACAGGAGAAGTGGCTTGAGACAGAGATGGAAGGATTTTTATTTTCTAAATTAATGGTGAATTGTATAGTTTGGAAGGACAGTTTGCTGGCTTTGTAGCAGGAAGGCGGCTGGGCCGCACGAGAAGCACGCGGTAGCAACGTGCATCTTTGGAAACATCTCAGCATTTGACTGAAGACAGAGGGAAATGAACAAAGTCTGTGTCCAAATAGCCAGATATATCAGTATCATCCTTTTCGCGCTCCACGTACACATGTCATGAAGATGGAAGCAGAATGTTGTTTCGAAACGTTAGTAAATTTCTATTGCACGACATGGCGTAATGTCATATAAGACAATAATCTTTCAGTGGGACGAACATTAGTATGTTCTGGGGTTTTACAGCATGTAGTATGCTTCAGGTGTACCAATGTTTCGGTGATACTGCATCCATCTTCAGGGTAAAGGTAAGCCAAGCAAGCGACCATAACCCAGGAAACATATAATAATCTCCCTGTGGATAATAAGGTTCTGAAGGTGATCACTACGAAGAATGTGGATGTGAATAGTCTGGTAGAAATTTACTGAATTTTCGGAGAAAAGTATTGCTTCCATCTGCATGATCAAATTGTTCGTATTGTTTCACCCAGAGCTCCGATCCCGGCCCGTAACCGTAAATGTTTTCCGCGCTTCTTTTGCTCTTCCACCCTGAAGACGGAAGCGTTTCCGAAACGTCCGTAAACATCTACCGGATTACATGGCTCACAATTCAGAAGATAGTACTCTTCATAGTCAGTTTAAACATATTAGTAACATATTTATGGTTCAGCCTGTATAATTGAGAGCACCGTGTCTGTGCCACGCGGCCCTGGAATCTCCCTGACTGGTCCAGCCCGGGCTCGGAGGAGGCACATAGCGATGTTTAGGGACCAGGTCTTCCCCGGGCGGCATATGGACCGGTGACAAAACACGACATGAGACCACACATGTGCTTGCTTTTATTTATATCATTCTAAGGGAGACACACAAGAAGGGGGCAGGGAATTTGACATTTATATAGTCTCCTCTCTCCTCTCTCCTCCCCCTGTCCACTAACCAGTGTTTGTGACCTGGTTCATAGGATAAATCAATCGAATTTGCGGTCGCCATTGATGGTCTGGGTGACTGTACCGGTAACATAGTTTCCTGCGCATGTATGATTCATTATAATTTATTTTGGAGACAAGGATCTGGTACATCAGTCCTGGTCCTTTAAACTGACTCTTCACAAAATGGGAGCCACGCCCTCTGTTGCTTATAAGGCGTGCTACACCTTCTGTGATTTCCGTTCCAAGTAAGTTTCAACAGCAACATTTCCAATTGGGCCCAGATATGTAGGAAATAAAAATAACAGATTATGTAATTCAATTGATTGTACATTGCGATGAGTCGACGGGCCCAACGCAAGTAAAATGAGGTTCCTCACCTCTTGTTATAGCTTCCGTATGACTCTTAAGAAATTTATCACATAAACTGTAGTCAGATTAGTTCCAGATCATAGTATGAAGGGTTATATTTAAATTAGAATCGCCCTGTATAAAGGAAACAGCTAAACGTCAGCTATGTTTTGAATTGAATAAATTTGAATTGAAATATACTACAAACGTAGGGTTACAAGATTGAACGTCTGCGGATGATGTCAGGGTATTGAGTTGAATTAGTTACCTTATAGACAGACCTCAGTAATGCTGCTGCAGTGTTTTTTGTGGATGATACCTCCTTATTGTTTATTTCAAGTCAGTCAATAAGAGGTGGAAACTGAAATGTTGTACTGTACTGTCCCGCAGGAGCCGGGGTAGCGTAGTCGGTATAGCTATTGGCTACGTGTTGGTCGACAGAAGGGTCGGAGTTCGAGTCTCGGTATGGTAAAGAATTTTTCTTCTCCAAATCGTCCAGACCTGCTCTGGGGTCCACCCAGCCTCCGATTAAATGCGTTAGTATTTTCATTTTTTTTAGAAAAGTGGAAAACATGTTATTTAATTCCCTCTAAATGAAGAATTCAGTTCTGAAGCCGGATTTTCAAACACTTTAGTCATTGTTTACTACGTATTTTTTTATTTCTAGTGAGGTAGGACTAAGTCCCTTGTACTGCGGCTACTTCTGGCCTATTGTGCCAGCCCCATGATAAGTGAGGATGATTGTGGAGCAATTGGTGGAATGAAGATTGGCAAAGGAACCCGAAGTACTCGGATAAAATCTGCCCCTGCCCCAGTGCCACTTAGTCCACCACAAGTCCCACTTGACCAGAACCGGAATCGAAGCCGGGCAGCCACGGTGGGAAGCCAGCGACTAACCGCTTGAGCTATGGCGTGGCCCTCCTACGTAACTAGCTAAAATCATGGAAGATAGTCCTTCTTGAGTAATTAATAGTCGTGCATTTAGTCAGAAATATCCAGAATTCTTGAAAGCCATGGGTTCATTTCCGTGTTCACAAGAGCCCGCTACAAGTCCAAATCGTAAATGAGTCATATCTACAGGGAGTTTATTTTTCAGCGCAGCCGCGGAGAGGAACTGTGCGCTATAGGCCGGCCTGACTCACGGTAGGAGAGTCTGATCCTTGCGCCCGCGTGGATACGTGGGAAACAGGAACCCGCTGTATCAGTGACGGAGCAAGATCACTTGTATCTGTGAATCGGAAGACAAATACGTCACAGCATGCCCCCCCCCTCGTGGCCCCAGGTGGATGGACGGTCACCTGCAATGGTGGTCAATGCTGCGGTACCGGGACTTGTTCCCGTTCAGGCCATAAATCAGACATGTCTTCCCCAGCCTTTTTAATTGCTACTCCGGTACCTTCATTGTTCTTTGCAAGCGAGGGGCGGGAGGACGTGGGTCGCCTTGAATCTAATGAGAAGACATGTACCATAGAATTGCTTCTCATTTCAGTGCCGCTTGGTTTTGCATACATTTATGTGTGTTGCAGAGGGCCCTGAATTATGGATTAGCGAAGAATTAGCTCGTGTCGCATGGAAAACAATGAAGTTTCAATGTATGGGTCTATTTTACATCAATTACTATAAAATGAATGTTATATTAACTACGTAGCGAAAGTACCAGGTCTTCGTCCGGGTATAAGATGAAATTGTAGTGGAAAGTTGCCCATTTATTTATGCACCACACTATGAAAACGGATAGTGGAGGTGTAGCTCCACTAATTTTTAACCTCTGCACAAGATGGAGGTGTGTGGTCAGCTTCTAGCCCCGATCGGTTTATTCCCAGAAATGAGCACCCGTACCTTTAGAAGTGAACGGTGAGTGGGTCCCAGAGACGGTCTAGACGCTTTGGAAATGAGTCAGGTCGCTTGCCTCGGCCGAGAATCGAACATCAAGCCGTCGGTCGCCCAGCCCATAGGCTAGTAACTATCCCAAATAAGTTACTCCGGCCTCAAAAGTAGATTTATCCCTGATCTTAATTAACCTACTCGACATACGCACGGATGGAGTTGAAGCTGTACGCCTAAGGAGGCCCTGTGGTCCCTAGAGCCGACCCTGAACATGGAGGTAAGAGTCGAGACATTTGCCCCTACCACGTATCGAACCCCGTTTCCATAGTCGCCCTGTCCGCAACTTTATCAGCACGTAACAACACACATCCTGTAACACACAGTTGTTTCTGTGATGAACAGTCCTTTTATAAACTGAACTAACGTAATGGAACTGAGCCCTTCTTGAAAAGCGGCCAATTGCGCTGTTATTCAAGAACTTCCCAGCATTTTCTAGAGCCCGAAGGTTCATTACCGTGTTCACAAGAGCTCTCGACTAGTCCCTATTCTGAGGCAGATCAATCCAGTCCATCTTATCTAAGTTCCATTTTAATATTATCCACCCACCTACGTCTTGGTCTTTCTAGCGGACTTTCCTTCTGGCTTTTCCACCAATATCCCACATGCATTCCTCTATGTCCATTCGTGCTACGTGTCCTGCCCATCTAATCCCCCTGACTTGGTCATTATAAATAAATTTGGCAAAAAGTAGAAGTTATGAACCTTCTGACTATGCAGTATATAAATATATAAAATTCGACTGCAGTCAGGCCTACATATCGGATAAAGTCATTAACTTTACATTCTAACAAAATGAACTGAAACTGGATTCGTACTACAAGTGTCACGGTAGTTACCTAATACCAAATTTAATCAGAAACCGTTTAATCGTTTCATAACATGTTGACAGATGTTTTAATTAAACTTTCGGTTTATAGAATTTGGACAAAGAACGAGGAAAAACTACATCAGCTTCTAACCTGATGTCGAAAACCAACTTGTCATAAAAGTAGCCAAACTGCATTGCACTCCATTGCGTGTCCGCGCCTGCGCACACACACATATAAATACTTGTGCTAACAAACCGGATACATGTGTTTAAATATATATGTGGAATACACGAAACGTTTATACACCCATCTGTGTGTTAACACATCCCAGAATGACAGCACATCGCTGTGTCAAATGTATACACATACTCCACTGTTACATGCAGGGCCTGACACATGGAAGTCTCTACACATACAATTCTTATTCTTATATGCCTGTGGGTCCCTTCTCTTCTTACAATAATATTTAATTATAACGACGGATGAATAATTTCTTAAGTATGTTACAGTTTACATTTTTGGGTGCCAGACTCTCCGCATCCAGCTGTCCTCTTAACGCATTATTCCTAAATCTCTTGTGCAAGTTCTTCCTCCTCAAATTTGTTTCGTCTCAACTCAGCATCTGGCTCCAGTTCTCCTGTTTGCTGCACATGAGGCATATCCCCTGTTCAGTGTTTCCTTTCTGACCCCCTTCAGTCCCAAATCCCCTATTTCCCACCTTAGTACTCCTTTCCGGGATTCCCCTCCTCGTACTTATGTAAGATAAGGTAAAGCTATCCTTGTAACACGCCATGGAGGCCCATAGGCTTGTGAGACGTCGAGGCTCCTACATTTTCTAGACAATCGGCTCACAGATGGCGGTGACGTTGTCAGCCTTACGCGCCGGCCGCAACTTTATACCCCCCAGGAAGATTCCTGGTACTCATTTCTGTTAGAGGCTGAGTCGACCCCAGGGTCATAGTGCGGCTGGAAGGATTGGGTCAATTGAAAAATCCAGTGACCTAACTGGGAATCGAACCCGTGACCTGCCGGTTTGTAGCATAGTGCCTCAACCAACTTCTGTGGCCGCTGTTACTTCTCCCTCACAGGGAACCCCTCTGTCCTCTTCCCTCCCTAGGGAGCTCGCTCGGCTTAGTGACGGGCTACGGACTCAGTGGCCGCGGTTCGGTTCCTGGCAGAGTCGAGAGACTTTTCTTAACAGTGTCCAGACCGGCTCTGGGGGCCACCCAACGTAGTATACAATGGGTACCGGTGGCTCTATCCCCGAGGAAAAGTGGCCGGGGCAAGAAGCTGACACCCTCATCTAGTGCCGAGGCCACGAATGATGGAGCTATACCTCTACTCCCCCATACGTCTTCATGACGAAATGCTTAATTAATATGTGAAGACAACACATTCTTAGCCTCCGCAGTAAATTGAGGTGAGTGGTCGGCTTCACGCCCCGGTCCCAAAGCCGGCGGTGACTATGAAGATTATTGCCTTCTGGGAAGTGACGCCGTGTAGTCTGGCAGATGTTTACCAGCGTTTTGGAAGGACCTACTGAAACCTTCTTCAGACAGAACATATATATCCCTAAGATTGGGTTTCTACGAAACGTCGGTAAATACATGTATAACAATCTGCGTGGCATCATAATCGTCCCCCGAGGACACGCAATTCTCAAGTTCTCTTGTGAAAGGCGGTTGGGTTATTTTGCTAGCTGAGCAACTGTCAGCTTCTGAAAGAGGGCTATACTCGATTCAGTTAGATATTCACACGAACAGTCGAAATTATCCTTGTGTTTAATAATTAAGCACAACGCCCTGAAGACGTATGGGTGAATGGAGGTATAGCTCTATGAATTTTTAACTTTGTTTAACCCACATTACCCGGTCTCTGTACCCACCAAGAAAGAAGGCCGAATACTCAGTGGGCAGGTGGCTGTGTGGACCCCAGAAACAATTTTCACTGTTAGAAGAAAATAAACATTTTCCCCGCACTGTCTGGAATCGAATAGCAACCCCTTGTTGTCCAGGCAACAGCCTTTCATATCTATACCTGTTTTTATGGGCGAATTTTTGTGAGCTACATCGAGGTGTGGTGTAGTTACACATCAGAAGACAGACGTACCACCACTCTCGAACCAGCTGTTCCTCTACACAGTAGTTTAAAGTAGCCGGGCAAATAGGTTAGGCGGACGCTATGGGGTGACAATGGCAGGTATTAGTATCAGCCCTAATATGGTGTGACGCAACACAACTTCTACGCTAACGAGTGGCATTCATCCGCGCGGCGGAGGAGCCATTTTTCATGCGGGTTCTGATGTATATCTCTGGCAGCATCGGTTTTCTATACCGTGCCTGAAACATCGTTGAAGTTGCGTCATAATCAGTTAGTCACGTGTATGGTTAGGTCACTGGAGTTACTAGATTTGGTTCTTTAAGTACAAAGGGAAACCAGAATATTGCTACTGGTGATCTGGTTGAACATACAGGACTGTTCTCACGTATGATTGGCTATTCATGGTGTGATGCACCTTGAGAGGTGCTCAAGACAGAATATAAGTGCCTGAGATACGCAACTGTAAAGGCTGCTGCAGTAATCCAGCGCAAGGAAAGCGATAAACTGAGCGCTCCAACTTCCGTACGAACTGTTTCCTGTCGAATATTCATCAGCATTTCGAGCAGCTGGGCTATGTAGCATGGGATGGAACGATGATAGATAAATTATGAACTAGAAAGGATCTGGAAGGAAGCGATCATGGACCAATTGAGATGCTGTCCTGGATTTTGCCTGGCGTGACAGGAGAAGAACACGGGACACCTCAGTCATAATGGCTGGTGTTCAAGCCGAGATTCGAAAAGAGGACATTGCGAATAAAGGCCAGGAACTTTACCGCTACAGCAACCCCCACTGGCACCTGTTCACGGCTAACAAATAGGTCCAAGAGGTAACGCTTTTGGATTGTATTCGATTTTCTACTGGGTCACTCTTTACCCTGAGTTCCCTCGTAGGTATATTTTAATCACATGCAGATAGATTATCTCAAAATAGACCACGACCGCTTCCTTCTGTATGCTTTCCACTTCGTTATTCGCCTTTCAGTAAATCACTTGTTGTTAAGTAGCTTCACTTACCGATAAATTAATACATAAAGTCTACACCGGCTAAGGGGTCCACCCAGCATCTTATGCAGTTGGTACTGGGGTTAATGTTGTCGAAGCGTAAAGCTGAGAGCTCATCTCCGTCTGTTGCTGAGGTTAAGAAAGCCTGGAGCTATGCCTCCACTCTCCCTTATATCTTCATTGTATGGTTCTTAACTGAACACAGGGACAACTTTACCGTTACCTTACAGTTACCCTTTCTTCTCTCTCTCTCTCTCTCTCTCTATGGCTCTGCAGCCCTTTGGGTCTTGACCGCTTCTTGATCCTATACAGAGTCAGTGGGGCTCCTTGTAAGGGGGATCAGCCCGCCGCAAGGACGCTACCTACATACAGACTGCAATCAGCAACTGCAGGTGTATGCGGTCGTGGTGAGGTGAGGGCACGCACCGTTGAGTTCAGAGTCTTGTGTGTTTCCGAGCATGCAGAACTGTATTCCTGTACATTGTTCTCGTGAGTGTGAAACTTGGTCTTGCACATTAAGGGAAGAACATAGAATAAGGGTGCTGAGGGGAACATTTCAGCCTAAGAGGGATGAAGCAACAGGGGGCTGCCTGTCGCCTCCTACGACTCACAGGGTCACGGTGGAGGTATTCGATCCCTCCTCCACACGGTTTCAAAATATGGCACAAACTGTCCCGTAATGGCAGCTAGTCCTCGTTTTATAGCCTCGGCACGGACCGAATAGGAAACACCGCTTCAAACAGTTACTCCATTGTTGCGCGTTACACAGCCGTTATTTAACAATGACTGTTTCTCTAGCTCCACAGTTCTTGCGTCACAATAGTGTAATTAATCTTAAATTAATGGGATGGGGGGTCATGGGCTGAATTCATCTTCTTCAGGGCACGGGCAGTTGCCGACAGTTGTGAATACGGAAATTAAACTTCCATTCGATAAAATGCAATGGATATGTTGACTAGCGGAGCGGCTCTTACCACCTGTGCTGCGTGTTGCGGTGTGGTACTCACTTTGAATGCATTTCAATTCCGTTAGGGACTGTGGCCCACTCATCAATCTATGCAACTTTCGGAGCGTGTGAACTCAATCAGTGATGCGTCTAATCCCTGTGTCCTTCCGCTATGCTGCTTCGCATTGCTACACACAGTAGCCTGCTTCTTGATCATGCTGGCCCGGGCCCCTGGTTCATTTCTCAACGTCAAATTTGCAGAGAGCGGTACTGCTCTGCTTACACAAGAAGTCACCAGCCAAGTCTGATGGTTTGAGATGATAGGTTGGGTTTATTTCATTCCTAGCCCCTGTCCTTCGTCTGGGGTTCCGAATAGAACAGATGTTTCTCAAACTTTACCTACCTCAGTCCTCAGGTGAAAAGTTGAGGAAACAACTACTGAGTTGTGTGCCTTAAATAGAAGCTGGTATCAGACACAGGCCCAGTGAGAATGAAAACGGGTTCAGTTGCCGAAACGTCTTCTTCTCTTCGGAATACTCGACGGTAGACGAATCCTAGAAGTCCAACAATCATGAGCGTGGAATTCTATCATAAGAGCCATTTAGTTGTGAAGTAGAATTGCTGAAATATTTCAAGCATTCTCTATAATAGCTGAAGCGTTTCGAACCCTGTGTACAACGGATGAGAAGTTTCAGAAAAAATTATAAAATGGACTTAAATGTATGAACGCTAATACGTCATAAAATAAGAGGCTTTGAACACTCTCCAGAATGGACGAAAAGTGTAGAATATTCTATAGAGTATATGAACAGACTTCCTCTAGAATAGGTGAGGAATTTTGAACATCGAACAAATTTTGAATACTCTTTATAATTATAGAAAAGTTTTTAACACCTTCTAGAACAGATGAACTGCTTGGAACGTTTTGTTGAATTAATTAAGTGTTTAGAACATCCTGTAGAATGAATGAATATTTTGAAAACACGCTGTAGAATGTACGAAAATTATGATAATGAATGAAAAGTTTTAACACTTTCTAGGACAAATGAACTGTTTTGAACATTCTGTTGAGTGAATAACAAATTTGAGAACACACTGTAGAAAGAATGAAAATAATGATGATCTTTGCAGTGGGCGAGATTATTGAATTGTAAACCTACAAAGCGGAGAATGCACTGAAAAACGAATTTTTATATCGGTGCAAGCAATATGTTAACTTAATCCGTAAACACAAGAAACCGGCAGGGAGTGAGGTAAGTTTTGTTGTAACGCGGGTAACCTCATATGCCTATGCGCTGACTCCCATGTAATTTGATGCCCGTAATTTAGTAGCTGAGCGGTCTACCGTGTGGAGCGCTGCAGTAGCCCCAGAGCGATCTCTTGAGAATAGTTTTCAATACGGCTCATTACGTCAAGTGGGAGGCAATATGGCTACATCGCTTGTTTCCCGCATAAGTGCCATAAGTCTCAGCCGCCTTTATGTCCTTCCAATTGACAAATTATGTCAGTTCACCGATGGATGCGGCAGCCTCTGAGACAAAATATGCATTAATCATTCTTTCGTTGTTCTGATGGAGAAGGGAAAAAGTGTTCTGTCTGTTTCCTGTCTACTGCGAGGTGAGACGGCAGTTAAGACGAATTTCGAAACGTCTTGTGAAATATATTGTTTCGCACCGGCGTTTCTCTGATTCAGATTCTGATATAAAGCTTAAGAACTGATACAGCAAAGTTTAATTGATTCGTTTAAACGCAGCAAAATGACTGAACATATGAACACGTTTATAATTTAAGTAAAGGGTTTCAGAAGGCCGACATTTGCTTGTTGGGATGTACGGCGAATGTATGGTTTTGTTCCTTATAAGGAAATCAGATAACAAATAATTGAATCCTACCCAGTTTTCAGCCCCACATCGAACAACTCGTCGATCTGTGAATTTCTCCATCCATACAGCAATCATTGCATCAAACTAGCCATCAATTTATCAATCCATGAATTATCCTTCTAGCGATACATTCGGCCGTTACTTAAACTGTCAAATATGTCCTCCACCCAGGGGTCGATCAATCTGTTAGTCTCTCTATCGACCAGTCTAGAAATCAATAAATTCGTTCATTGATCAGTCCATTAATCAAATTGTCCACCGGTCAGTCAATCATTTGAAAAATCCTCCATCGATTAGTCCATCAATTAGTCCATAAATTAATCCTAAAGTTAATAAATCCATAATGGACTACTCCATCAGTTAGTCTATAAATTAATCAATCAGTTATTTAATGCATTCATCAATTAGTTGAATAATTAGTTATAAAATTAATTCTTCACTAATTAAATCTGTCCTACGATTAATCCATAAATTAATCCTACGCTTTATAAATTCATCCATCGATTACTCCATAAATTAATCCGTCAATCATCTAATCCATCCATTGATTAGTCCACCAATTAGTCCTTTAATAAATCCGTCATGTTTGAATCTATAAATTATCTTTATATCATCATGTATTAATAAATGCATTCTTCAGTCAAACGAGTAATCAGTATTTCCATCGGTCAGTCCATCAATTGGATTCACCCTTTCATTGCAATTGAACTCCCACTAATATTGTAATCTCGCGTTTCACCCTCTGGAAGCAGATCGGGCTTCCTTCCGCCTCCCGAAAAGCGTCGACACTGACAATCCTTGGTCCTGAAGTTCAGCAATGGAGAATCAATACAGAAGTGAATGCAACATAATAGGCTGCAGAATTTTTCTTGCACGTTGGTGATTGCAAACTGCAAATTCTGACGGCTGGAAGTTAACCTCCGCGTAATGAACAAGGGCAATTGAACTTGTACAATGCCACATCTCAGCTCCCTCCATTTACAATGAAACAATTTGTTCCTGACATTTCATCTACTCAGAAAGCGATTTATCTCAATCAAGGCTCTAGAAAATAATTGCTAAATCGGATTTTGCCCCCAAGCCGCAGCTTACAAACACTGCACCGCGTACACAACTCTCTGTTATTAATAAATACTTACCGCTCAGCTAACTGAACGGTAGCTGAGTCCTACTTGAGAAGCTGACAGTTGCTCAACTGAGATCATTTTACTGTTTTCACAAAATCACGCCACCGTTCTCTAGTGTGAGCCAGATGAATCCAGCCCACGCTCTCTTTAAATTATTTTCTAATATTTTCCACACACCTACACCTAGGTCTTCCCAGTGGTCTCCTTCCTTTGGTTTCCCTATGAGAACTTTGCACGCACTTCTTTCCCATGCGTGTTACATGTCCAGGCTGTTTATTCCTCCTTGATTTGATCATTCTAGTGACATTCTTGAGGAGTACACATCTTGAAGCTCCTCATTGTGCAGTTTTCCCCGTCATGGTGTTATTTCCTCCCTCATGGTCCAAATATTCTCCTCAGTGCATGTTCCCCCTTTGACATGAGATACAAAGTTTCACACTCATAAAAAGGAGACCAGAATTATGGTCTTTACATTTTTAGACAGCAGACGGATATACAAAAGATTCTGAACTTAATGCCAGCAGCCAATCCTCCATATTTATCCGCTCTTAATTTCTCTGTGAATGAAATTTGTATTAAATATTCCCAAATATATTAATTTCGTTATGGTCTTATCCTGCATTCCGTGGAGGGGACAGTGTTTCAGCAATGGTAGCTACGTAGCTCACTGTTGCACTTGTGCTATGCCCGAAGCTACTCTGGATGGCGGACAATGCAGTGTACGATGCCGTCATACACGATCATTCACTGTCTAGTCGCTACACATTGTGCGTGCAGTAACGATTGATGTGGCACTGCTAACCTTCGGCTTCCTTATTCGCTAATAGGCAGGGCCCAGTGGCGTAGCATGGTTCCTTATACCTTAGCACCAGCCCATTAAGGCGTATGGGGGCGTGTGGTCTGCTTCAAGATGCAGACGGCGTTATTGCAACTCTTAATTTGAGCTTACGATCTCACGACCCCCACAGAGTCTTGTGTTTCATTCTCTGAATGTAATTTATAGTCCCGCCGTCCCGTGTGTAGTGTAGCATGTGCTGGCTCTGTCGGAAGAATGTAGCACTGTTGTCGGACATTCCTTTTAACTGCAGACATCGAAGCGTGCAGTCAGCGTAAGTACCAGTTATGTGTAGTGCAGGAATGAATCACTGGTCCTCGCAAATGAGCAATTGGCAACGCCCCCGGCAATACATGACCTTCGGCCAGTGCTGTTTCGAAGCGGACAGATCTGATATCTGGCATGAGAAGTCACGGCAGGAGTGTAGTTGCAGGCGACACAGATTATCCCGACTCAACGACGTTCAACCGAAATTTACGACCGGATTTCTCAGAATCTATTCAGTACCCACGGTTCTTCTGCCTTTATGTTGGTTGAGGTTGCGCTACTGAATAAAACAAATTTCAGAACTACAAATTACACCACAGAACTTAACATGTAAAGTGTAATAATCCGAAATATAACGCGGCGATGTCCATGAACACGTGTGCCAACAGTGCGTGATGTTTCCCAACGTGAGAAAAAACTTTTTATCCGTGGAGCAGAATCCATACTTATTTGTATGTTGTTTGTTTAACGACGCTGTTACTGGTTCAGACTATACGGTGTCGAATTGTAGAACGATCAAGGAATTGTGAATTGGAAATAGTGTGGGTGGAAACTGTCGTGGCCTACTTCGAAGCTTATTGACCTTTGTTTCGTGTACATTTCTCGTTTCTGGCCCTTGCCACATGCCCTTCAGATCTTTGATTTGACCACCCTAATGATATTTGATGAACACCAGAGAATATGATGCATTCCATTACGCAAGTTTCTCCTGTTCATATGTCACGCATAGTTGCCAGTTGTACAACTATTAGAGCTATGTAAACCTGTCTCTGATCATAATTAAGCATTACGCCAAGAATGCTCCAGTGGGAATGGAGGTGTAACTCCACGTTTTCTTAACTTCGGCACTAGATGGAGGTGAGTGATCAGCTTCACGCCCCTGTCGCTTTATTCCCGAGGTAACAGCCCCCCCCCCCACACGATACCCAACGGACCGGAGATTTCGTGGGCCCCAAAGCAGGCATAAACGCTGTGGAAAAGATAAATATTCTTTGCCGCTGCAGAGAATCGAACCATGGTTTCCTGTTTGTTCAGGCCGTGGCCTATTCACAATAGCGACTCAGCTATCCCGACACAAATATTGTTGACTTATATTAAATATAGTAAGGGGGGGGAAGGTAACGCTATCCCTGCAACAGACCTTGGAGGCCCATAGGTCTGTGAGACGTCGAGGCTCCCACGTTTTGTAGGAAATCGGCTAACAGATGGCAGTGAGTTTGTCAGCCTTACGTGTCGTCCGTCCTTTGTCTCCCAGGAAGATTCCTGGTACTCATTTCTGTTAGATGCTGAGTCGACCCCAGGGTCATAGTGCGGCTGGAAGTATTAGGTAAATTGAAATAATTCACCCCTCCGGGACTCGAACCCACGACCTCTCGGCTTGTAGTATAGTGTCTCAACCATCTACGCCACAGAAGAAGTTTTATAATTAATTATAAATGTTTGTTATAATAATTTGAGTAAAGCAAATATTTCGGTGGCCCCAGATTGTAGTCTGGGGCCATTATAATTCCGTCAGTTGCTTTCGGATTTTCTCCGATAGCCCCGGGAGAGGGGGTGCAGGCCAGACTTCATATTCATAATTCTTTTTAAAAATCAGTATTTTAAAAAGAGGAAAATATATTAAATATTAATACTAACAACAAAGTAAAATTAAAATCATTTTCTTCTATCCGATATGCTCTATGCAGATCAGTAAAGTCAGTCTTGAACAGCTAAAATCTAAATTTAGAAGTAATCTTTTTCTCTGTCAATGTCCCCATTTTTTGAAGAAGCCCTGACAGCTCCCATGTCCGAGGCCTGAGGAAATTAGGAACAAGAAGTGCCGTGACTGGTTCGCCCTGATGTACATTTCCTAAAGCGATTTGAGGCGCCACGCCACTGGTCCCAATTAATTGCTACTTGAAATCACTTCTCGGTTGTATTGAATTGTGATATAATGAAGTGCATTCGCCGTGGCGTGTAAAACGCTAATCAGTCCATTGCCTCCGGTCAGGGAGCGCGCATTCGCCGCGGTCAGTCTCGGTTCTGCAGTCCAGGCCTCGCTGGATCGTGCGAATCCATCCTCACCACGCAACACATATATGGCATTGGAGGTTCCATTATATATGACTTAACGTCCACATGCGTAAGGTGAACGTTTTCATTGAACTGGCCTCGTTGCCATAGCAACAGAGTGAGGCCCCCAGGTTTCTTGCAACATTTCTTCTAAAGGTAGGATCCCGAAAATATGTAGGATTTAAGGTTCACACAGCGGTGTAGTCCACTGAAACTCAGCTGACTCTTTTGAGGAAAAAGTCGCATCCATCTTCAGGGTAAAAAATAAGCCAATCAGGAAAACCGTGTGAAGTTCTGCTTGCAACCTGCCTTCACGCTGGTTTCCTGCTTGGTTTAACCTTCTCTCATGAGGATGTACGCGACATGTTCCTCCGGAAAGTCAATTGACTTTCAACGGGCTTCAAGGCGCTGTACACGTCTTCCAGAAACTAGAACCCTTCACCAGAGAATTTTGTTAGAAACTTACTTTGGGCCCATTTAATACTATGTTTAGTGATCGCCCTAGAATATTTAAGATATGAGAATATCAAAAAAAGATATTTGATTTTAGCTCACTTTTCTTATCAAAAAACAATGAAATCACCGTGATGTCTGTGTGTCCTTCCTAACCTGCCGAAATAGTTGAACCAGAATAGACGGCCCTTACTAGGGAACGGCACAGTAAACACGTTCCCGCGTCAACGAATACGCGCAACAATATAGCTATTGGACACAGTGTTTTCTATTCGGTCCGTGTCGTATACAATTCTCAGTATATAGTGAAAGGAAAGTAGGTGATTAGCTCTTTCCAGAACGTCTTGTTCATATTAATATCTGGTATATTTACTTCCTTTCTTATATTTTGATTATCTTCCAAAAGTCCACAGGGGAGCATTTCCCTGGTGTACACCCCTCCTCCTCTCTTGCTTCAAATATTCCACTCTTCCGGAATATGATGCCGTATATTCTGGTAGACACTAAACAACGTTTCGGAGACTCATACTGCTTCTCTCTTCACGGTAAGAAAGAAAGTAAATGGTCTGCAAAGATGAATCCCAGTAAACTTTGCCAGATTGGACGGCGTCAGAGTGGCCGTATTTTACTACTCCGTCAGCATCTAACTACATAGCTCGGAACAACAGGCTGGTAGATACATAATGAATTGGAAAGGATTTGGAAGGAAACGGTCGTGACCTGATTGAGTTACTATCCCAACCTTCGCCTAGGGATAATGGGGCACAAAATCCTCAGAATAGCCCGTGTCTCGGCCAAGATTCGAAGCAAGTACCTTACACTACAACATGTTCGGTCACGATTCACTCGACGTTTTACTATCGGAGTTACTGTCAGTGTCGTTAAATAAGCATAATTCATTTTCCGGATATTTCTGTTTACGGTTTTATGTTTCCGCCGCCGCCGTTTTAATGTCCTCATAATTATCATGCTCTTCTTTATTACACGAACTTTCGTAAGAAACGGCAAGTAAAGGGAAAATAAAAACCTATAATTAACCCCGTCAATAAAACATTTGACCGCGTATATTGAAGGAAACATTCCAGGAAGATTTGCCAGTCTCGATTGCCGCAGAACCATAAGGAAGCAGCGAGGCGCCCACCGCGTAAGGCTTGCACAATAAACTTCACATACATTACTTTCTGAGAACGGCTCTTTATGAAGCTGCTCGCTGTTCGTATTTGCTAGCCTCATCTTTATTTCATGAATACAAACGCAGGTCCATGAAGAGTGAAGTACTGGTACATTACGGTGAAGATTCCTGCGAATTGGTTTGTCGTAGCGGCCTCATTGTCATAGCTTTGCCAACATAAGGAAGCGTAAATAGGGTTATTTCTTGTTATCATCACTGCTAAATGATTTTGCAGTTTGTTGCCATATATGGGCGATGTGTGCGTTGTTCCAAGGGAGAAATTGAAGCCAGTTTTACAGGTGGGGGCAGTTAGATATTTTGCTTACAAACTAAAGTTTGAACGGAATTTTTTGCCGATTTTAAACCCCTACAAAATGAAAAAGAAAGTTATGAAAATTCAATACGATTTTAGTAGACACGCGAGAACTTAGTCGCTGTACGGGTTGGAAGACCGAGGAACCGGGAGCGAATCCCGGACAGACGTAACAGATATGCCTCTCCTCCACGGCTGGCTGTCTCGAATTAATCCGGTCACAGATTCCTATTGCACGCGAAAAGATTTTATGGAAGCCCTAATAAAATCCTAAAACTGACTACTCACATCCATCTAGTGCCGACGTCAAGAATTGTGGAGCTATACCTCCACTCCCTTCATGTCATAGTATATAATTAATTAATTACAGGGACAATTTTACTTCTTTTTACTAATGGACTGAGGTTGAAGTAATGCAATTTTCTTGCGGAACTGTACTGTCCCCAGGGGTCCACCGTGCGTCATTTGGGAAACGCCGTCCTGGAATGTTTTTTAAACTAAAGGTACAGTTGGGAACCAAGAGATGGAGAGAGATCCACTCATTCTTAACGTTGGCACTGGATGAAGAAAACGTGTTCATTTTCTCGTTTGCTCTGTCTCCGAGGAAAGACATATTTAGGTAAAGCTGTCCCTGTGCTTAACTAATTAAGCACTACGCCATGAAGGCGTATGGGGGAGTGGATGTACAGATCCACATCTTTCTTGTTCTCGTGTTTCCTGCGAGGTACGGACTGAATGTTTAAAATGAAGCGGATGAACTTTATCCTTCAGAGGTTAGATGTCGCGCTCCGTGCGCATAAGAGATACTTCAGTTATGTAATGATCTTCTGCTGTCATTTCCTTATGGCATATCGGAGGAGGCATAGGGCGAGCCCAGACATTGATGGTTCTCAATATTTATTGCTGTATTTTTGTCCATTTGAACAGTTTACGGTCTTAGTGTTTGTTGTGCGGCTTGGGACCCTGAACGTAAAGATCAAGGGAGTGGAGAAGTTGAGAGGAAGAGCAACGGAAGAGTAAGTGGCAGAAGGCGCTACAGAAAAGGAGAAAGGAGACATGTTGGTTGAGTTATTTGACAACGCTTTCAGCAGGTAGATTACATATGGGTTCGAATGATGAATTAGAAATATTTTGGAATGAAGTATATGCCACATACGAGTAATCGAGATAATACGCCGGTATTTGGCTGGGAATACTGAGGAAAGCCACGAAAGTCCTCAACTGTATGGGGTGGCTGGTGTCGTGGCCGAGAATCGAAGGAGCATATCCTGAACACGAATCCAGAAGTTAAGAGCTTTACCCTTGCACGATCCCCCTTGATTAACGAGCAAAGAAATGAGACAGTGAAAGATAAATGAGGGTAAGGAGGAGTGCAAGTAACAGGAGAAAATATGAATAAGGAAGTGGAGGACAGCAATGAGAAGGAGGATGCTAGAGGGAAAGAAGCACGGAGAAGAATAGTAAGACGAAAGAAATGTAAAGAAACATGAGCGGAGTAGAATAGAAGATGGATAAGAAGAAGAGAAATAGTGAAGTAAGGCGAAGAAGATGATGAGGATGATGATGAAGATGAAGAAGGAGAAGAAGAAGAAGACGAAGATGATGAAGATGAAGACGAAGATGATGAAGATGAAGAAGATGACGATTAAAGAATTCAGCCGAACACAATGAACAACGATGAAGAACAACAGAAGATAAAAGAGGAGGGGCGAACGAACACAGAAACACTTACTGTCTCATGTCTTCTCTACGCATGCGTTACCACAGCATAGTGATGCATCAGTAATGCTCTGGAATTACATTCGGGAGGTGCCCAGTTCGAGTTTGGGAACGGGACACCGACTATTCAGTTTAAAGCGTTTTGTGGTCCTCCTCGGTCCCTGCAGGTAAATGTTGGGATAGTACTTCGAATTCAGCCACGACCGCTTCCTTTCACTTTCTTTCCAGTTCTGCATTCACCACGACGCTCTGATACTGGAGTATACTGACTTGGTACAGCGCTCCCATGCTCAGGACAACAGGAGGTCGGTGTCCTCTTGTGTCCTTTAACTTTACATCTTCTTCCTCCNTAGCAGTCGGCGACTTCAGTTGTACAGCCGCCGAGTTATAACGTGGCCATCGCCGAAGATAGTTCCGAGCAAGCTTACGAGAGCGTGTTATCAACAGTTCTCCAGTCAGCGGACTATAGTTGGAGTATAGCAGCCGTCGCGGTAAGAAGATCCGGACGTGTGTGCGATTGTGTAATTGGGAGCGTGTGATACAGTGATACAAAGCTCCCCTACGGTAAACGTGTAGACTACTGAAGACAGAGTGAACTGATTTGCGCATAGGGTTATAAAGTGTGAAGCCCCGCAACAGTGTTAACAGATTAATGCGATTAGGGTTATAAAGTGTGAAACCCCGCAACTGTGAGATAATTAATTGTAGCCGTTATTTGTAGATTGTTAAATAAACCAATTAACCATCTCTACGGCGTCTTCGGTAAAGAAACACGTTACAATATCATCCTTCATTTTTACTATTTTCCTAATCTCTTCTTCTTTTTCATTCCGCTTTCCTCCTTTCCCTTACTTCATGTTCTTTTCATCCTACTCTTTTCCATTTCTTCTTTTACCTTGTTCAGCATTTCTTCGTCAAGTAGATTCTAAAGGGTTCTGACGATGGTGGGTGACACACAGAATTACTGGGTTTTTGGACTTTCTCCGTCGTCTGGAATTCTAGTTAACAGAGGACACTCTAGATAATACAGGACACGACGTTTCGGAAACTGAATCTGTTTCCGTCTTCGGCTAAGAAAGGAAGACACCTACTCAGATGGGCCCCTTAGAAAGTGCTAATCTCAATCACTGGACAACGCACGTCAGTATAACTACAGCTGTATTAATACCCAGTAATTTTGTATTTCTTTTTCAGTTCATTCTATTGTTACTTCCCCTCTCCTCCTGTTCCTTCTCTTCCCTGTCTTGGTCCGCATAATCATGCGTTCAGGGTCTGGATTGATGTGACTTTATTGTTTACAAAACAAACTCCGTGGTTTGCAGTCCGCAAGCGAACTATACCGACCTAGCGACTGCCACTTGTCGGCGAAGTTAGTGCCAACTTTAGTGGATAGAGGGTGTCACGTGGTCAGTGCAGTGGATCCCCATGGCCGTTAATTTCGATTTCCTAGACCGGAGCCGCTATTTACTTGAAATAGTTCCTCAATTATTCTCACGAGGCTGGGTTGACCTCGTTCCAGACCCACTGCTTCTCAGAAAATCCGGTAGCGCCGGGAATCGAACCCCGATCTCTGGATCTGTAGACAGGAACTCTGACCACCAGACCACAGAGGCGGTCCTATATTGTATACGGCTGTTTCAAATCTGGTGGGATTTGCGCTTACGTGTGCCGTCTCATTTTACATTTCTGTGGGATTAGGGGATTATGCAACACGAAAGCAAAACTCGAGGATTGTGCCCAGCAACTCCTCCTGGCTCTTAGTAATGTCATCAAACTGCGCTGCACACCCAATGCAAGCCAGCAACAGCAATCAGTACTCTTAGTGACTTGTTTAAGTACGGATTCAGCCCAATTTGTTCCGCCATTTCTTGCGCCTCCCCAACGGGACCCCAAGACTTACTTCTCCCATCTTTCCAGCTCTAAAACGGATTTGACTAACAATCTACATCACAGAGTCAGCGGGGACGGTTGGCTTATAAATTAAATTTCCCAATGCGCATGTGACGTACATCAGAGTACAATGCATACGCTAGGGTCTAAGTACCAACACAAAGGCATACTTAAACCTGAAGTGCTATTTTGTAAATGCATTTCTTTCTTTGTCCCTTCTATTTCTTTAGAGCGATCTCAACGAAAAATTAAAAAGAAAAAGACGCGTCAGTAAGTTCGGGCATGTCTTCTGTAACTGTCTGACACCCATTCGATGAATTTTCATACAATTTGCTATCAGGCAGATTCAATAAAATGTAGAAATATCTTTTCATTTTAATTAAAAATCGGATGACAACAACGGACAATTTATATGAAGATATGTGCGCATTTCGGAGCGAAATTCGTTCAAATATTTTATCGCAGCAAAAAATGTTTCGGAGAAATTTGTAGAGAGAAATGAAACATATTTTATTCCCAGTGTACTTTGCTGTAAGTAGTAAGCTTTTTGAGGCAACTCAATAAACGTGAGCTAACTCGCAACCAGCGTTACTGTATGCGTATTGTGACGTGTATATCCACTGTTAGGCAACGTCACTGTAAACATATTCCCATGAAGCGTACACTCAACAATAGGACGTCTATTGTTAGACAGCGGAGCTATAAACACGCCTTCGCAGCAATAGAGGAAACGATGTTTTCTATTGGTCCGCCCAGAGGCTTTATAATGAGGATCTCACGCAATTAAAATTATAAGTGGGTTGAGTTCTGGAGATGGCAGCAGAAGGTGATTGAGAAGGCACTATATTATTTTTCGGGGATTTTTTTCCAATCTTAAATGTAACTTAGAAACACAGAAATCCTACGGACACAGGTTCTTGGCCTAAGTGACATGAAATTGAATATCAGAAACTAATCCGGGCCCCATACCTCAATTTTAGATTCACAAAACTGTTTTTCTTTCATCCCCTCAAGTATTTCTTGACTACGTATTTCGGGTAAAACGTCGACAGATGTCACATCACATGTTCTGACACGTAGCAATTTTTTATGGAGGTAATTTTCGACGTTTAGCACGTCTTGGGTTAACGTACCTGTATTTAGTAACTCTTTTGCTAGTGGCTGAAACCGAACGCTATTATTTACGTGCATCAAATTTACATTTTCTTGTCGATACATGTACCTCCCTCTAAGTGCTGCATGTCACATAAATCTCTTCGTTTTCATATGGTACCGATCAGATATAGGGAGAACGCGGTAGCGTGGTTGTTTGAGGCACTATACTACAAACCGGAAGGTCGCGGGTTCGATTTCTGTTCAAGAAATTCGATTCTTCAATTGATCTAATCCCTCCAGCCGCAGCGTGGCCTGCATTCGACTCAGCTTGTAATAGAAATGAGTACTAAGAATTTTTGTGGGGGTTAAGGGCTGCCGGTGCGTAACGCTGACAACATTACCACCATATTTGAGACGACTGTCTAGATACTGTGGGAGCCTCGACGTCTCACATCCCTATGGGCCTTCATGGCCTGTTACAGAGATAGCTTTACCATTTACCGATTAAAATGTCTCCTTTATACAGTACACTACGCCTCACACAAGGAGCCTGGATAGCGTAGTTGGTACAACGGCTGGACAATCGAAGGGTCGGTGTTCGGGACCCGGTAGGATCAAGAATTCTCGTCTCCACGGCGTCCAGACGGGTTTTGGGTCCCACCCAGTCTTCTATCGAATGGGTACCGGACGATCTTTCCCAAGGGGTAAAGCGATAGGGACGTGAAGCTGACCACTCACCTCCAGCTAGGGCCGAGGTCAAGAAAATCCACTCCACCATACGCCTTCATGGCGTAGTGCGTAATTCATTATGCACAGGAACAACTTCACCCCTCATATATCCACATTATTATCAGTACTCGCAGAATAGACATGATAAATGAAGGAAATGACCGTTACGATAAGCCGCAGTCATGAAACTTGTGAAATTCCTTCCCATTACAGAGAAGGATGTTATCTTTTGGCTAATTCTGCGTATCTCTGAGACGCGTTTTTTTCCGAGTGTCCTGATGTTGTAATTTCTAATCACATAACGGCCGAACTGTATTTCACAGCCCACGGATTCGTAAAAATGTCTTCCTGTGAAAGGGCGTCACCAGAAAAACGTGGCGTAAGGGTTCTCAGTTACACAGACCCATGTTACTCTTTGCGCTACACACATATGTACAAGCATTTACATTATTTACATAAGAGGATGCGTGTCCAAAATAATCACAGGCGCTGCAAAGAAGGGACTCTGACATATTTACAACGCACTCAGAAAGAAGGGGGCGCTCTTACTGGATTTTAAGCTGCGACGAATTGAGATCGGGGCCGTAATTTCTGTAGATTTGCATGAGGGGTGTCCAACCTGACACAAATGCGAAACCAACAGCATGTTGAGTTTTCATGCATACCGCGGAGCTGAGTACTTTTTGAGAAGCTAATAGTTACTCAGCCATTCATTGGATTCACGCCAGTTTGTGGAACCCGAATGTTCATCACCGTGTTCACAAGAGCTCGCCACTGATCCCTGTCCTGAGCCAGAATAATCCAGTTCATATCCTCCCATTCTATTTCTTTAATGTATATTTTAATATTATCTCTCTGTCTATGAACAAAACAACACGCGGCAGCGTAGGTGATACAAGCCGGAAGGTCGCGGGTTCAAGTATCGACGAGGTCATTGGATTTTTTTTCAGTTGACCTAATCCTTCCAGCCGCACTGTGGCCCTGGGGTCGACTCAGCCTCTAACAGAAATGAGTACCAGGAATCTTCGTAGGGGGTAAAAGGCGGCCGGCGCGTAAGACTGACAACATTACCACAATCTGTGAGCCGATTGTCTAGAAAATGTGAAAACCTTAACATCCCACAACCCTACGGGCCTCCACGGTCTGTTATAGGAATAGCTTTACTTTTTTTACTTTACTCTTACTCTCCGTCTATGCCTAGGTCTTCCTAGTGGTTTCCTTCCTTCAGATTTCTTTTATTGATAGTGGGGTGGGACTAAGTCCCTTGTACTGCGGCCACTTCTGGCCTATTGTACCAGCCCCAGATGATAGGTGAGGGTGATTGTGGAGCAATTGGTGGAATGAAGACTGGCAGGGGGAACCGAAGTACCCGGAGAAAACCTGCCTCATCGCCACTTTGTCCACCACAAATCCCACTTGACCAGATCCGGGATCGAACCTGGGCTGCCGCGTTGGGAAGCCAGCGACTAACCGCTTGAGCTATGGCGCGACCCATCAGAATTTCTTACCAAAAATTCGTTCCTCCATGCATGTTACATGCCCTGTCCATCGTATCCTTCTTGATATCCTTCTAATAATATCCGGCGAGGAGTATAAATTATGGAGCATTTCTTTATGAATTGTGTTGACAGCGGTTGCCTCCGTCCTTAATTATCACGTCATGCAGGCGTATGGGGAATGGAGGAAGAGATCCATCCAACCAATACGCTAAAAGACTATTTTGTATATTAATTCCTTCCTTTAATCATCGGTTGTGGACAGCCCTGTCAAGAGGGACGGATTTTAAATAATATTCATAAAAAGTGCAAAGTGCCTAGCAGTGAGATGGCCACGGTATTCAGGTGGAAGCAGAGACGCGAGCAGTAATGGTGCAGTTGCGTCTACTTTAGGCCTCTTGTGTTTAAAGGGACTTCGATATCTCGCAATAATAAATCATTGCCAATTTCTTCCTATTACCCATCCTTACACATGCAGCCAGCCATCTTCTTCCGTCTTAGAGACGTACAAGCCTGCCTAATCACAATTTTAACAACGTGGTTATGTAAGATTTGAGGCTTTCACGGCGGTGACTATGAAGAAAGCAGTCTTCTGGGATTTGGCACCGTGTATATGTGGTGTTAACAGACGTTTCGGAGGAACGTATCACCTCCATCTTCAGGGTAGAAGAAAAAATATAAGAAATCTGCAAGCGAAGAGACCGTGAGAACCGGTAAAAGCAGACTGTGTGGAAATATATGTGTATATTTCCANGTTAACACCACATATACACGGTGCCAAATCCCAGAAGACTGCTTTCTTCAACGTGGTTATGATTCGTAAGTAGGACAAGCATCACAACATGCTTATGAGGACTGGAATCAATAATCATCATCACACTTTGCTTTAACTGCAAAGGCGACAAGATAAGTCTGACGTATACCTGAACATCATGATGTGTAGATGCCACGAGGGGGGGGGCGAGATTAAATGTTTTCTTTTTGTTGGCTACTGAAATTAGATCGTGGATTGTAGACAGATATATTCTAGGGGTCCGCCAGTGTTTCACGGAATGTAGGCAGTATTTTGAGGAGTCAGCCAGTGTTTCACGGAAAGTAGGTAGTATTTTGAGGGATCAGCCAGTATTTCACGGAAAGTAGGCAGTATTTTGAGGAGGCAGCTAGTATTTCACGGAAAGTATGCGGTATTTTGAGGGGTCAGCCAGTATTTCACGGAAAGTATGCGGTATTTTGAGGGGTCAGCCAGTATTTCACGGAAAGTAGTCAGTATCTTAAGGGGACAGCCTGTATTTTAACCGGGCAACCGCTGTTTCACGCATAGTAGGCAGTATTTTAAAGAATCAGCCAATAGTTTAAGGGAACAAGTTTTTCAAGGAGGCAGCCAAACTATTTGCTTACAAACTTATTATTAGGCTTTCTAAGAATTCTGAAAACTGTTTCCGAATTGTTTCTAATCTAAAATTAATATATATCTTTGTTCATATTTGTGCTATATGCTTACTCAGTTGTAATATTTCTAATTACTATAAGAACCAATTTACTCTGGGGATTATGTAGATATTTTATTATGAATTTGGAAAAAATGAGTCGATGCCAATTGTATTGCGATGCGGCAGTAAAGATGTGCAGCGCCTGCCGGCTGGCCATCAAGAGAAGGCAGATTCGCCCTGGTTGTCGCGTCGCATTACTGTGCACGAGATTAATGTTAGCTGGGGTCGGGCGGACCCAGGTATCAGCCAATGCGATACGGAAATTGAAAAGACCGTAAGATAGAAAAGAAATAAAACTTCGAGAAGAAGGAAAAAAATGCCGCGTATCAAAAGTAGACGCCGATTTAACCAAGAGCGACTTAAGCTTGTTCAATTAATATTCAGTGGTTCCTAACAGGGTACTGTCAGCAACATACATCCGCTACTGTTCAGACTGTTAGCCGGGATAGCCGGGGTTCTGCTCCCGGCGATACTTGTCTTTCTCACGTTCTGGCCTCCTCTGAGTCTCACCCAGTCTTGAATGTATTTAAAGGTAAAGTTATCTCTGTAACAGGCCGTGAAGGTCCATAGAGTTGTGAGATGTTGAGGCTCCCACATTTTCTAGACAATCGGCTCACAGATGGCGGTGAGGTTGCCAGCCTTATGCGCCAACCTGCTGCGCTTTACCCCCCAAGAAGATTCCTGGTGGTCATTTATGTTAGACGCCGAGTCGACCCCAGAACATAGAACCCGCGACCTTCCGGCCTGTAGCATAGTGCATCAACCAACTACGCTACAATCCCTGTGGTTGCATATAGACGTGGCTCTCCTCTCAGAGACACATCGCAAACACCATGAGAGGTTCTTCTTCCAAATTGTCACTTTTATCGTGCTCATGGCTTCCCGGGAACAGAAGGCATTCCCCTTAACCATGTGCGGTACGTACATTTGACAAAGGCGAAGCCTATTCAGTCCTCCCGTCAGAGAGGATGTTACATAAGGACTATGATAATAAGGATCCAGTTCAAAAAGAAATGTCGGTCGTGATCCTTAAAGGATTTGGAACCAATACGAAATGATTGGCGGTAAACCGCCAGTCGTAAAGTAACTCTGGCTCTGATTATTTTTGAGTGTCATTCTTGGGAGATAGCACTAAACTCGGCCCCAATGCATCATTCGATAAGAAGTAGAACTGGAAAGGGATTCGGCAGAAAAGAGGGAAGTGGACAGTGCGAGACATCCTGCAACGCGTCACGTTGAAATCTAAGCGGGTGTGAAATTAGTCTCGTATAAAAATATTTACACGAAGGAATTCACACGAGTTTGTGGGCAAGTGAGTTTTGATAAATGGCTAGTAGATTTAGGTTGCAGGCAGCCAATAGGAAATCGCCGGTGTTTTCTAGACGTGTTTAAGAATCTTGAAGACTGCCACATGTGGGTGCTCGGTTCATGCTGCATACATCTTCGTTTTTAATTTTAAACTTTTGAAAAGATTATTTGCTGAGTACGAAACGTTTTAACAGCATTTATATAACGAAAGGGTTTATTTGTGCTCGACACAGGTTGAAAGTCAACTGACATTTCGGTGTGCTTTCCACTTCTTTCACCCTGGTTTCTTCCTGGACTTATTCTTCGACTCTGGAGATGGAGGCGACATATTCGTCCGAAACGTCACTTGACTGTCAACGGACTACAGGATGTTATATCCCTGAAGATGGAAGTCTTCATAACGACCGCTATGAGAGCCTCAAATCCAACACACTATAGTAAATTTTACAAGAATTATCCTTAAAACCCATCCAATGCACGCGAAGGAAGATAATATTAGTATGCATAAAAATAAAAAAAAAAAAGACGTGAAGATTAAAATATATGTGTCTTCAGTGTTTCATTCTTCCACGGAAAGAGATCTGATCAAGAGTAGACGATTTATTGAGAGGTTCAGGCTATTGTAAAAGCACCATCAATTTGTTGTTCCTGACCGCAGGAAGGCAAACCTAAACAGACCCTCCCTCGCTGTGGCCGGCTGCTCAGCCTCTGGTCATATTTTGGTCCCTACCGTCAGCAACATTTCTCAGAGTGATCTGTCTGTACATGTACTGACTCATGGAGATGAGCCCTTCTTGAGAAGCCGCCAGTTGCGCAGCAATCCAAGAATTTCCCAGCATTTTATGGAACCCGAAGGTTCTTTACCGTGTTCACAAGAACCCTCCACTGGTCCCTATCCTGAGCCAGATCAATCCACTTCATACCACCCCATCCTATCTCTCTAAGATCCATCTTAATATTATCCTCCCACCTCTGTCTGGGTCTTCCCAGTGGTCTCTTTCCTTCTGGTTTTCCCACAGAAATCCTATACGCATTCCTCTTCTCCCATGTGCGTGTTACACGTCCCGCCCATCTCATCCTCCTTGACTAGATCATTCTAATTATACTTGGAGAAGAGTACAAGTTATAAAGCTCCTCATTATGCATTTTTCTCCAACTTCCTGTCACTTCATCTCTCTTCGGTCCAAATATTCTCCTCAACACTCTGTTCTCAAACACGCTCAGTCTATGTTCCTCCCTTAATGTCAGAGACCAAGTTTCACACCCATACAGAACCACAGGCAAAATTATTTTTTTCTACTGTTTATGTTTTCAGACAGCAGACGAGAAGACAAAAGGTTCTGGACCGAATGGTAGAAGCATTACCCGAGTTCAATCTGCTTTGCATGTATCCATTAATTATGTCGTAACTTATACTCTTCGCCAAGTATAATTATAATAATAAAATCAGGGAAGATTATATGGCCACGACATGCAGCACGCGTGCACGTGCACCGGGATGTCAATGGAATGCCCCAGGAGGTATCTACGTACGTATCGATAGAGACCAAGATTATCTTCGAAACGTTCGTTTATAGTGGAGCATTGATATTGTTTATCGCCCGAGGAGACAGTACTGTGATATTACACTTGAATGGAGGATTAGCGGAGACGGAAGAGACGGCCATTGCTACGCAAGGGCCGGTAAACACATCACGCAACAAAAGATGAATTTCTAGAATCAATATTTTATACACTATCCCTGCCGAGGCTATATAGTGAAGACGAAACGGACTACAGCAATATCCATTATTAGGAGCCGCTACGTAGCAACGACCAGCGAAAACCATAGCAGTCTGAGAAGACTTAGAGTGTGCTATAGTGATGTGTAAAAGTGCAGATAAGTGAGAGCGTTACAGGTCTCCAAATCCCGTGTCTGGTCACTAACACGTGACGGCTACAGATCTCACTCAAGTTTTAATGTCTAAGTGAAACAGATGGCGTGACATGGGCGTCAGTTGCCTTGCTGTAAACGTCACGTGATCTTCCGTTGTTTGCACGACGGCCACCCACGCCGCTGGCTCGTTGGCAGTCAACCTGTTTGTGTTCTACATGGGCTCCGGACTGGGACCCATCACTCTTACACAGTGCTCTGGGTGCGAACTCCAGTGCCTCGCATTCCGCAGCTTCCTGACAGCCACTCACTGGGGCTTTAAGTGGCTCCCTCGTCACGACAGCACGGAACGCACCTGAGAGTAAGGATCCTCGGACAGTCGAAGAGGTGTGGTCCTTCATCTTGGATGTTGGACGGGAGCTAGGACCTCCTCTCGTGTTCAGAAGGTTCAGAAACTAAACAAATGCGTGGCAGAGAAGAAATTGCATACAGGGTTTAGGTATGAAGTAAACTTAGGGTTAGGTTTGAATATAAAGTTAAAATAATTGGAACATGTTGGCTGCAGTCATCTGGCTCAGGATGGAGACCAATGGCCGGCTCTTGTGAAGACGGTAATGAACATTCGGATTCCTTAAAATGCTGGAAATTTCTGCAGTAGATGAGCAACTGCAGGTTTTTCAAGAACGACTCGGCTCCATGTAGTTAGTCAGTTTATTTGTTTGTTAGATATGCTGAGTTTCGTGCAACGTATTAGCGCTCGACAGTTTGTAGTTACGATAACTCGGAGCTGGGTAATAGGATCGATGTATATCACGCAGAGACGCCTCTGTGGTCTAGTGGTCAGAGTTCCTGGCTACAGATCCACAGGTCCCTGGTTCGATTCCCGGCGCTACCACATTTTCTGAGATGTAGTGGGTCTGGTACGGGGTTCACTCAGCCTCGTGAGGATAATTCAGGAGCTATTTCAAGGAAATATGGCTTCGATCTAGTAACGGCCGTGGGGATTCGTTGCGCTGACCACGCGACACCCTCTATCCGCTAAAGTTGGCACTAACTTCGCCGACAAGCGGCGGTCGCTCGATTGATATAATTCGCTTGCGGACTAAGGCCACGGAGTTTTTTTTTTTTTTTTTATATCACGCATACAAATTTGTGTACAGTTCAGACAAAAGAGACTCTGATATAAACTGATGACGTTTTACTTTTGGTGGGGGGAGAATATAAATGCCGTAAAGAACGAGGAGTTCTGGGAAGAATTAGCATAGCATAGCAGCAAATTGCTGCTGGTCCTCGCCAGCACAGTCGTTTCTGTTTCGGGCTCCGTCAAGACAAATGTTCAAATTTGTGTTCGTTCCAAGGCCATGTGTTTTGGAATGAGGCCTCTTCTGTAAGTCTTTCTGACTAGGTGTCACATTTCGGGCTACGTAATTGGGTGCAACAAAAAAATAATCCTCTACTTTAATTTGATACGGCACGGACCGCATTGAAAACGATGCCACCAACGTGTGCATTCTTTGCCGCGGGTACCCGTTCTCCTAGCTTTTACCTAGCAGCTGTAGGGGGGGCTCAGGAGTTAGGTGGGGATACACAGACAGCAAAGTGATCTCTTAAGCCTCTTTTTTTTCTTTTCCAAAATAAAGAAAGTAGGCTAAAAATACATAAAAGTTAGTTTAGTATATCGACGGCCGGGGTTTGATTTCCGGCAGATGCATGTAATTTTTCTCTTCTCCTAGACGCCCAGACCACTTCTTGGGCCCACCCAGCCTCCTATCCAGTGGGAACCGGGGGCTCATTCCCCTGGATAAAGTGGCAGGAACCTGAAACTGACCACCAACACCCGCCTACTGCCACGGTCAAGAATGTTTGGAGCTATACCTCCACTCCCCCACATCTTTTAGTGGCATGGTGCTCAATTAAACGAAAGGACTACAGTTTTCATGCCGTCATGAAGGTGAATACGCCGGTTACTTAAAGAACTTCGGTTCTGTAGAGAATTCCTACACNCAGTCGTTCCCTGTATTAAATATAGGAAAATAAGAAGACAGACAGCAGAGGAATAAGGGAAGAAGATAGGAAAATTTAAAAAATTAAGAGAGAGGAAGGAAGAAGAAGAGGCACTGAAATCAAAGACAGAGACGGAAAAGGGCGGAAGCAAATGTATAAGGAAGAAAAGAACGAAAACGAGGCTAAATAAGGGGCCAAGAGAAAGTAAGGAAGTTAAAAGACAGACGGAAGAAATGGAAGTAAGAAGAAAGAATGCGAGAAACAAAGTAAGATACAGAGAAAGACAGAACTAAGCACAGTAAGAAATAGGCATGTGAAGAAACCAAAGAAACAGAGACCGAGAAAGAGTGAAACAATGGGAAGCTTGTGAGAAATGAAAAAAAAATAGAAACGAATAATTAGACATAAAAAAGACAAAAGAACGTAGAAATGAGAGAAAAACAACCGAAGAGAGAATCAGAGGAAATATGAAACAAGGAAATAAAGGGAAGAGAGAAAGAGACGAAAAGGGATAGAAGGAAACGCAGAATGGAGATAGGACTGAAAAGAATGATAGACGAGAAGACAGAAGCAAAGAGACAAAAAAGAAACGAAAGAAGAAATACATGAAAGCAAAAGTCACAGAAACGAAAGAAGGGGAAACGAATAGAGAAAGTAGAATGGACGGAGCAGTTGATTGAAACAGGGGATCCCGGAATCCACTTATTGCTACGCGTGTGAGCCAGAGGAAGGAGGGAGGCTCCTGAGAATTCCGAACTTGCGGCAGGTCATTATTCGGTAGCTGAGGTTGGGCCCCGGGGCCCAAAGGGTGGACCCCGCAATTTGTATGTGTCCCTGTCAGCAAGGGCCACACAGGTGATTAGGAGAAGGTTGTTACAGGTTGTGGGGTGTCTCTCTCTTTCTGTCTTTAGTTTCTGTTTTTCTTTCTCGTCTTTGTGTCATGCTCGCTTCCTTATGTTTATTTCTAACTCCCTTTATCCTTATTTTTTTTTCTTGTTCTGTTTTATTCTTGATCTATATCTTTTCAGTTTCCTTTCCCCCCCCCCCTTAATCTCTTCCATTCATTCCTCCCCATTCATTGCAATTTATCCTACATTCTTTATTTTAAAAAATTATACTAGGCGTATGCGATCACCATTCTTTCCGTGTGTCTGTCTCTCCCCCATAAACTTTTAATTCCTGAAATTTGGTATGTATATCATGACACCTGAGCCTATCTCAACGGCGTACTTCATAAATCCCTCCCATTGGTCTGTGTGTCTGTGTGTAGCCCCATATAATTACGAGAAAACGGCTCGGTAAAAATGTTACCGCTACAACGAATACAAACGAAGCACTACAAGAATTGATAGACATGTTTGCTGTGCAGTCCGTGTCTATCAAAGAAAATTAGGAGATAAGATCTCAGAAATTCTTGTTCTCTTTTATATCTATTTTTCTTATTTCTGTCTCTTCTTCGTGCATTCTTTTCTTTTTTCTTTTTCCAGTTTTCTTTTCTTAAACACCTGTTCTTCTACAAAGAAATCTGCATTATCAATGAACTGTACTGAATATGAGTACTCCCATCCCACACACAACTTCCATTCATCACCACTGCGAACTACGAATTCAGAAAATCATTGCGTTCTAAACATGAGTAGCAACCAGCTTCGATTCATCTGTGTTCTTCCTCACAAACGTGTTTTACCTCCTGAATTCTCTATCAGAATACACTTCATATGATTTTCCACTCACTGTAAAATATTGAGGATCATATTTACCACTGCTATAGCATTACAGATTCTGCAGTCTGCCCACAGAGTGTATTTGTGTGTTCCATATGGTTCTCACAATAAACAGCGATTGTTTCCCTAAACAGCATTAACCGGTTGGGCTTTGTAGCGGAGACGTAATGTGTTTCCCGTGAGGCACGGACTGAGTTTTCTGCCCACAAAGTGTATTTGTGTGTTGCATATGGTTCTCACAATAAACAGCGATTGTTTCCCTAAACAGCATTAACCGGTTGGGCTTTGTAGCGGAGACGTGATGGGTTTCCCGTGAGGTGCGAACAGAGTTTTCTGCCCACAGAGTGTATTTGTGTGTTCCATATGGTTCTCACAATAAACAGCGATTGTTTCCCTAAACAGCATTAACCGGTTGGGCTTTGTAGCGGAGACGTAATGTGTTTCCTGTGCGGTAAGGAATTAAATGTTTTACATCACTAGGATAAATTTGATGCTTCACGGGGTTAACGCTAGAGGGCTGGTTAAACACACAGGGCTTCTATTCTCTAAGGTTGCCTACTCAAAATATGATGTACCATGTGAAGATATTATTTTTCTGTAACCTCCAGCGATTTCTCGTTTCTTCTGTCTCTATGCCACAGGTTTACCACAGGAAGGCTAACATGCACGCTTCAGTCTTCCAAGTAATGTCTTTCATTATTTTCCTTTTCAACTTACTCTTCCTTATTAGTCCTTCGGGCATACAATTTACAAAACCTTCTGGGGATTAGATTTGTATCCTAGTAGTACATCAGCGTGATTAGTGGAACTTGGATCACTATTGCACTGAAGTTATGAAATAAGGCACCTCCAACATATGTGCTAAAATCATTTCATCGGGCGGCGGTAAGAAGAACTGATGAACAAGGATGAAGAAGATAAGAAGTGAATTAGTAGCAGAATAAGAAATCAGAATTAATGAGTTTACATGCATGCATACGCACATGCATTTGTAAGAGGTTATAACGCAATAACGCAATAGTAACTTGGTTATTGGACGTCATTAAAGTTAGTGAGTAGCTTCAATTCCTAAAGGTCATTTCTTGTTGTCCCCGTATATGTTGGTAGGGACCATGTGCACCTAACTCTGTGCAACAATACCTGTGTAGTCTATTGCGAAACATTACTAATGACGTCTCAGTCTGAACCGAATAAATTATTAATCACATTGTTCAATAAGTTTTGTTTGTACAAATTAATAAATACTATTTTATACTGTTTACTAAAATACTGATTATTTCGTAAAACAGTATTAACCCTTGGGCACGCGGCAGCGTAGTTGGTTGAGGCCGGAAGGTCGCGAGTTCGAGTACCGATGAAGTGGATTTTTTCAATTTACCTAATCTTTCCAGCCGCACTATGGCCCTGAGGTCGACTCAGAAATGAGTACCAGGAATCTTCCTGGGGAGTAAAGCGCGGCCGGCGCGTAAAGCTGACAACCTTACCGCCATCTGTGTGCCGATCGTTTAGAAGATGTGGGACCCTCAACGTCTCAGAACCCTATGGGTCTCCATGGCCCGTCACAGGGATAGCTTTACCGTTTAATATTAACCCTACAAATGCCGAGTGTCGTAAATTTCGACTCTTTTAAAAACTGCTTCATTTGACAGAATGTTACATCTGTGGGAATTTAATCCAAACTACATAGTCAACACTGTATTTAACAGGAATTTCTTTTCCATAAATGTGAAGTTCTTTATAACATGGGACGTATAGGTTACGTTCCTGAAACTCAAGGAACAGACACACTTTACAATATTTTGACCCCAACTGCTCTACGGGTCTCTTGTTTCTGTTATCAAATCAACAGAGGGCCACCAAATATCATCGAGCACTAAACCTTACAGAAATATCTGCAGCCCAACATTAAGAGTTACATCTCGAGGTACCCAGGCATTAGCAAGGCTTCATCAAAAGGCCGACAGAGAGCAGCTCAAGCCGAGTGGCTGCTGTTTTGCAATGCCTTGATAAGTCCTCAAATTCGCAGGTTGCGGTATTTTTCTCTTTCCTCCTTTTCCGTCTCCCGGCATCTCCTTTGTACTTTTTCCTTCCATCCTTTCTTCTTTACTCTTCATTCATTATTATTTTCTTTCCCATTCCATTCTTATTTCTCTCGACACTCTCTCTATTCCCTATTCTTTTTTCGTCTTTTTCTCTTGCTATTCTTGCCTATTTTCTTCCTTCTGGTTCTCTTTTCATTTCGTTGTTTTGTATACCTCCACTTTTATTTCTCTCTCTACGGATATTCATCCTCTCTCCTTCTTTCCTTCCGCCTCTTTTCATTTTGTTTCTCCTTTTCCTCGTCTCTCTGCATCTTAGTTTCTCTCCTGTCGATTTTATTTTTGCCCCCATTCTTCGCTCTTTTAATTTAATTCTTTCATTTCTCATTCCTCTTTTATCTTTCTCACTAGCCTTGTTCCTTCTTTCTCCATTTTCCTTTCTGCCCCCGCTCTCAGTGTGTCTCACAAAATGGAGATTTCAATAGCCAGTACTGTCTGCTAGGTGGGCGACCAGAAGCTTCTGAATTGCCTCTCGAGAGATTCCCCCTAAGGCTCCTTCATTCACAGAACACAAATTTATGACAATGCTTCATGACGTAGGAAGAAACCATTTCCTGGACAGAGCCAAACTCAACCCATGCAGTTCTGTAATATCTCAATCAAGTGGCCCACCACTTTTCAACACAAACACTCGACGTCTCAGAGAAAGAGGCCACGTCAGCAGTTCTGCTCTTCAATTGTTTGTTTGCATAAAACGGAATCGTTTGAACAGCGTGATTCAGAATATGAATTACTTTGCTGCTAGCGTTATGCTTTTTAAACGTTGCCACTTTTGGAATATCTACTGGGCCCTCGAGGCTTACCAGACAGGAATTTGGCACCTGTGTCTCTTCCTTTAGCCCTAGAGTTGCCACGTGTCGAAAATTTCGGCCTTTATAAAAATTGTTCTATCTGACGCCATGTGACATCTCTTTGTATTTTATCTTAACTACATAGTCAAGCAATTCTCGGGAGGGGGGGAAATTGGTATTCTGTACTTGAATTTCTTCGAAAGTTTATATTTATCTTACTTACGAAAGAAGTTTTCAGAGCTTTCACTTTGCACTGTCGAAATTAAAGCTTGTGTTGAGGAGCCGCAACACGGAAACGATTCATGTATTCTCGCAGTAAATACGCTCGAAGCGTAATGCCTCAAATTACTTGACGTGATACCCAACAAATAATATCGGAACCGATAGGCTACGGACTCAAAAACCGAGAAACCGGGGTTTGATTCCTGGCAGGGGAAGCAGTTTGTCTCCAGAGCGTCCCGACCGGCTCTGGGTCCCATCCACCCTGCTCTCCAATGGGTGTCTGGGGGCTATTTTCCAGGGAGAAAAGCTACCGGGGCGTGAACCTCATCACTCACCTCTGTCTAGCTTCGAGGATAAGAGTGAATGACGCTATGCCTTCACTTCACCCACGTCTTCATGGTTTGTTGTTTAATTAAGTACAGAAAGAACTTTACACTTTACGGTAATCATATTCAATTTTGATACTGCCTGCCAAAATCGCAGTCTCTTAGTATTAAGCACCGTCATCCAGGAACATTTAAATTTAAATGAATGTCCGTTTTACGCCTACTTTCCTTATTTTGGAAAAATTAAAGGAGGCTCATGAGATCGCCTTGCTGTCTGTATATCCCCCATAATATTTGCTAGGAGGCCCATGTGATCACCTTGTTGTCTCTGTATCCTCGCATAATTTTTGTTAGGAGGCTTATGAGATCCCCTTGCTGTCTGTGTATCGTCGCATAATTTCTGTTATGAGGCTTATGAGATCACCTTGCTGTCTGTATATCCCCCATAATTTTTGTCAGGAGGCTTTTGAGAGCACCTTGCTGTGCGTCGCACCTAATTCTCTGGTATTCTTTGCGATCCGCGTCGTATCAACTGAACTTCATGGATCCATTTGTGTGCTATTGCTTGATAGAAGTGACCACTGCAGAGTCCATACTTGTACCTGTGTACTTGAAAATGCCGGCCACACGTAACTACCTCGATGTAGAAGTTGGACAGCCCTTACACAAAGGTATTGATACCGAAGTTGAAATCGTATGACTGTAGGGTGAAGACCCCGGGGTATAACGAGTGACGTTCGGACTGACAACGGATGTTGCCTTTTATCTGAAGTCTGCAATCGGTGAGCAGTTGCTGGCGCACTGCAAGATCTGTGCGGTGCATCTTTGTGGCGTTGTTCCACTGGAAACCCGACAGACGTGAATCATACATAAATACTTCCTGCAGTCAATTTTATGTAAAACACTTTTACTCCGCCATTCTCGAACAGAGGCCTCCTCCTCCGTTTGGTATTCAAGATATTGCAGGTAGATCTGGACAACAGAACATGCGATTTATCGCAGTTCCTGCTAGAAAATGTAATCCGACAGAAGTCTGTGGTAAAGATAGAGTTATCTCACAGCGGTCAGCTTAAAGAATGTTACGTCAGGTAATTCGGTACCAGTGTTGTCCGTTGCCCACCTGATTTCACGCTGGTTTCTTCTTTGGCTTATTCTTCGACCCTGAAGATGGAGGCGACATGTTATATCGAAACATCAATTCACTTTCAACTGGCTACACGACGTTATATCTCAGAGGATAGAACTATTCATAGCTACGGCTGTGAAGTTCGGTAGAAGTTCAAGTTTCGAAGGAATGTACCGGTTTCTTCTTCAGGGCTGAAGAGAATTTAACGAACAAGAAGCAAACATTTTTCTTCGAAAAATTGGTCAACTTTTACTGGACTGCACCTCGTCCTGTCACAGAAGATATAACCTTTCAAAGGTAAAGTTGGCCCCCGTTCAGTTAAAGCGGTTGCTATATGCACCGCCTGCATTAACGCTAAAAATCTTGCATTTTGCCCACACAGTTTATTTAAGAGTTTCATATTATTAAAAAGAAGGCAATTTCCCTGAACGACATTAACGGATTAGTCTTCATGTGTTCGCCGAGAATGAATAGCAAGGTCTGATTAGTGCAAAACTTTAACATGTTTCGACCAATACTGGCCATCATCAGAGGTCAAATCCAAAACTTTAAATAAATACGAGTACTTTATGACAACTTATGTTTCCTAGTTGTGATTTATAACGGTAGAATCCTATGTTTACCACATGTAAATTGTTCCCGTTGTAGGGTTGGCTTTGCCTTCTCATGATGCAAGCGGTGACCGAAGCATGTAAGGTAAAGCTATCCCTGTAACAGGCCGTGGAGGCTCAGAGGGCTGTGAGACGTCGAGGCTCCCACATTTTCTAGACAATCGGCTCACAGATGGCGGTGAGGTTAGCCATAAGCGCCGGCCGCCCTTTACCCCCAAGAAGATTCCTAATACACATTTCTATTAGAGACCGAGTCTAACCCACGGCCATAGTGCGGCTGGAAGATTAGGTCAATTGAAAAAACAATGACCTCATCGGGAACTGAACCCGCAACCTTCTGCTTTGTAGCATATTGAGTCAACCAGCTACGCTACTGCGTTGGCAGAAGCATATAAAGGTTTTGTTTTATATTGTGTCATATTGACCCGCTGCTAGGCAACGACAGCGAAATAAGCAAAATATACAACGGCAATTGCTAGACAGAGGCAGGGAAACAGCAACAGAGGAACGGTGTTTTCCGTGCGGTCCATGCCAGTTAGTGAAGAAAGTCAGTCTTGACAGTATTAAATTGCAGCATGTGATGGACTTGCCACAAATTCATCTGTTAGAACATGTGAAGACTCAGGATGTCTCTTACAGAAATAAGTAAATTTTACCTATGCTTAATCGATTAAGCACCACGCCATGGAGACGCGTGGTGGAGTATAGGTGGACTGCTCTCTCGTTTGCGACATACTATACATAACTTCCGTTCATGCAGCGCGTTATTGCTTAAGAGTTCGTTGTTAAAGTAACCCGAAATTGCATAATAACGGTGATGAAACGCAAGACTATAAAAATGTTATAACATATAGCAGAAGGGTATGCTTACACATTCCTGCGGTTTGCATTAGGTGTGAAGTAACCCTGCTCTGTCTATATACACGAAAGGGTGTCAATAAGCAGGTCAAAAATAGATATAAAACCTAAAATATATGATGTTCGTACCTGGAAAAGAAATTATTTCTCGACATATCTTCCACCAACATTGATCCACTTGTTCCATCGCTTTGGTAGTGCGTCGAAACCCGCAGCATAGAAGTCTCAGCCACTTCCGCACCTCCGTCTCAACCTCATCGTCACCAAGGTGGAACCGCTTTACGCGACAAACACTTCCCACCGTAAACAGGAAACATTTCTTTATGAATACCCTTTGCATTGAGTTATTTTACCCACAAAAACACGCACAACAGACGGTTGCTCTCCTGTATTACATTCCTTGAGCACGGTCACCATTTTGACTACTGAAACCACCCTCTGAACATGCGCATGGGCGTCTGCTACCTAGACTGTCACGAAGCTGGACTGTGCTGCTACCTAGTGATACACATAGAAGATCTATTTGATCAATTACAGATGTTTTTTTTTTTAATTTGTGACCTGTTTACTGACTGTTCCCCTTATCACTAACTGGTATTCACAAGATCTAGTGTGACGATGTTTTCGGAAAAGAGAGTACAGGAACCCACGCAAAGGTATTGCCATGGGCCAGTCCAGAGTCCTTACTATATTTTCACGGAGACAAGAATTCGCGCGGGTGTCTGCCCCGAGTTCTGACCCACAGATATGTACGTGTATGCGCTGTAACGGCTTCAAAGGACCAGACTGTAGTGAGCAGGGATTGCGTACACAATACATTGCACTTAACATTCAAACTTCTGGTTGGTACTAGTAAAGGTAAAAGGTACAGTTGTCCCTGGGCTTATCTAATTACACACTACGCCATGAAGGCGTATGGGGGAGTGAATGTATAGACCCACATTTTTTTTACCTTGGCATTAGCTGGATGTGAGAGATCAGCTTCATGCCCCTGCCACTTTACCACTGAGGAAAGACCCCCCCCCCGTTACCCATCGGATAGGAGGCTGTATGGGCCCCAGAACTGGTCCGGACGATATGGAGAAGATAAATTTTTTACTCTACCGGGACTCGAACTCCGACCTTTCGGTCGTCCAGCCCGTAGCCAGTCGCTGTACCGACTGCACTACCCCGGCTATCTCTGGTTGGTACAGATAACTGACTTAATTCGGGCTAGCAGGCAGTAATGGATTGCAATAAATACGTCAGTTTCTGCCAAATCAGGCAGAATGGTCACTAACGAAACATTTCCTGGGAGAGGCAGGTTTCTCACGTAACTAGATGTCTGGGTTCGTCACAGCCATGAGGATTTATACTCTGGTTTTCTGGACAATCAAAATGAAGTGATTCTTGAATCTTGTTCGAATTACGAACGGGATACCGCCTATTCTACTGACGTTTCCTGCGTGGCTTTTCTCAGTCTCTCCATGCAAATGCTGTGATGTTACGTCGATTAGGACGGAGCATGTGTTTCGAATCCCTTTTAATTCATAATTCATCCATCGCCCTAATTTTCGTTGCTCTATAGTCTTAGATACGGAAACCATAAAATAACCCATTGAGGAGTCACCGTGTAGTCTGGTAGATGATTAATACGGCCTCCATCGTAAGGGCCTAACGGTGGAAGAACTTTCAATCTGAAGATGGAGGCAGTTTCTATGAAATGTTGCTATGCATCTTACAGATAACATGTCGCAAAGACACAGAAGACCATGCTACATGATTTGGGGTTCCCAATGTTCTGAAAACGCCATGGAATTGTCTGAAGCCGGTGGCAGTATGTACTTCGAGAAGTTGGCCACGACCAATGAGACTACACCCAGAAGATTCTGGAATATAAATGAAATTGGAATGTTGTGTTTTCATCCCTATGACGTGCAGTTTTGTAGGTGGCTGCTGATGTTTCGGAGGAAACTCTTGGCTCTGTTTCCTACCCTGAATATATATGGAGCGGATTCCTTCGAAACGTCCCTTTTCTTATGTCTGTGCATAATTAATTAATCGCATTATTAATGCATGTTGGAGAGTAGAGGTGTAGCTCCACCATTCTTGACCTTGGCAATAGATGGAGGTGAGTGGTCAGCTTGACACCCCGGCAGCTTTGAGCCCCGGCGAAAGAACTCCGGTACCAATTGGATAGGAGGATGGTTGCCCCTGAGCCGGTCTCGACTCTGTATAGAAGAAAAGAATATCTTGCCCCTGTCTTGAATCGAACCCCGACCGTCCAGCCTGTAGCCCGTCGCTATAGAGATAGAGCCACCCCGGCTTTTCACGGGCAAAATTTTGTAGTTTTAAGTACAGATCGTGTCACGCGGATTTATGTAAAGCTATCCCTGTAACAGGCCGTGGAGACCTATACCGTTGTGGGACGGCGAGGCTCCCACATTTCCTAGACAATCGGCTCACAGATGGCGGTGAGGTTGTCAGCATTATGCGCTGGCCGCACTTTAACCCCAGGAAGATTCCTGGTACTCATTTCTGTTAGAGGCTGAGTCGACCCCAGGGTCATAGTGTGGCTGGAAGGAATAGGTCAATTGAAAAAATCCACCTTACCAGGAACCGAACCCGCGACCTTCCGGTTTGTAGCATAATGACCCCCTTATGTGATAGTAGTGACCAATATATTCCGTTCAGACAGTGCAAAACATTCTGCTGGTAAATTAGGAAAAAAAACTTTCTCCCGCCTCTATAAGACAGTTATAAAGTTCACTGGGGCATTTTGTTCCTTCTAAAATTTGAAAACTTTCCCTCCTGTGGAGAGATCTGATTCGAAAGATACCCTGCTTTCATGTGATCCCCCTATCCGCCCCCTACACACACGTAACTGGGTTTCACGAACAAAAGATGAAGCCAAGCCTAAGAACTGCCCTCTAAAAAATTCCACCCCACCCTACCTGCAACAGTATGGATCTGTAAAGGTGGCCTAGAAAAATATTTTACCTGCTCCATATACCTTTTCTACGTTTTGTGACAACCGTAAAAAGTCAGATCCTTTTGAAGACGTGACTAAGATGATAAAAAAGTACAAAGAAGAGTAATGCCTTTCTCAGAGAAGGGGAACTGTGTCAAGTGGTTGGTTGAGCTATGAAAACTTAAAAAGGGACGTGTGTAAGAAGGGTCTTTGGGGGCGGGGGGAGAGGAGAGAATGCCCCAATTAGCAAGGAATTCTTGTTCCATTTTCTACAACCCTGAACTAAGGCAGGCAGGCAGAAAACAGCGCATCATGCTAACTGGTCATTTCACAGACTTACCTCACAAGAGTCTGGAGGCGTATTAAGGGCTCCGGTACACTCTGTCCCGAAAGTTACATCCTACCGGAAGGAATACCTAGCCGCGAGAAGGTCGGTATAGCGGTGACACTCTGGAAGTGTTCGGCTCGAATCCAGTCCAGGACGCTGAGTATTCTGAAAGAGATCATTCGCGGTTTTTCTCAGTCTCTCCAGGAGAATGCCGGGATAATACCTCCATGATTTTGTTGTCGCTTCCCTCCAAACTATTTCAAGTATACTAGCCATCAGTCATTCTACTATTCAGCGTCACGTTTTAGATAATGACAGTCATAACATCAACCACAAATCATAATAATCTATGTAAGATTTGAGGTGTTCACCGCGGTGACTATGAAGAATGCCGTCTTGTGGGATGTGGCAACGTGTAGACATAGTAGTAGTATAAAGCAACGTTTCGGAAGAACGTATCGCCTGCATCTTCAGGGTAGCTGCTCACGCTGGTTCCTCGATTGCAGACTTTTCGTTCTTTCTTTTTCTACACTTCAGATGGAGGAGACATGTTCCTCCCAAACGTCGGTTTATACTATTTCTAAACGGCGCCACATCCCAAAAGACGGCATTCTTCATAATAATCTACTACGTTATTGTTATCCTAGAAAACCGAGATTAACGGCCGTGGGCATTCGTTGCGCTGACCACGCGACACCCTCTATCCCCTGAAGTTGGCGCTAACTTCGCCGTAAAGCGGCGGTCGCTCGGTTGGTATAGTTCGCTTGAGGACTCAAGCCACGGAGTTTAGTTCTTAGTTTATTATTATTATATTTTCCAAGTGAAGCTGTATATTATAGCTTGCAAGTTGGGTATCAATGTTTCGGAGGAATATGTTGTCTCCATTTTTCAAGGAGACTGACAGATGGAGGTGGAAATTTCCTCTGGAACGTCGGTAGATATGTACCGAACTACACGTCAACATATTCCGAGGAGACGGTAATCCTCACTGTTATAACTCTAGAATCTCAGGCCATCGATAATGATAACTCAGTAACTCCATGGAGCAGAGATATTCTTCAGAAAGTAATCATTAGTTTATTTTAGTCTTTACGTTTTTGAATAGCACTGTCGTCTCGGATTTAAACTGTTCTAAAGGACAATAAGATGTATGTAAAAAACGAATAGATATCTCTGAAACAGGCAGTGGACGCTTATAGGGTTGTGAGACGTCGAGGCTCCCAAATTTTGTCGACAGTCGGCTCACAGACGACGGTGAGTTTGTCAGCTTTACACACCGGCCGCCCTTTACTCCCGGGAAGATTCCTGGTACTCATTTCTGTTAGAGGCTGAGTCGACCCCAGGGCCATAGTGCGACTTGAAGATTTAGGTCAATTTAAAAATCCAGTGATTTCATCGGGAATCGAATCTGCGACCTTCCGACTTACAGCATAGCCCCTCAACCAACTACGCTACCCCATACGAATAGCAAATATGTCAAATTTACATAAAAACGTAACTTTCCTACTTTCTACTGCGAAACTAGTAAAGAACAGACACCCAAAGATATTACTGAATTCGCTCAATACATTTGTCAGTGTGTAGAATAATCACCACTGTTAATGAGATGTGATTGGATGAACAGAGAAGCGGGATCCTAGCCAATACGGAACGTCCGTGTGGTTATTGAGCTGTGATTGGGTAAAGACATCGGGAAGGTAACCATTAGGGAATGTCCGTATGCTTAAGGCGATGAGCGAATATTGTTGTCCACTTTTTGAATGCAATTCGAATCTTCATTTGCGATCTCTTTGGTTTCCTTTAACGGATGAACTGAAGTTTATTCATTTGCCTGTTGTTACGTCTTGATAAAGATCTTTTGATGCATGTTTTGACATTCGGAAGTGTAACATGATTACGGGAAAACAACAGGCACTTCTGCATGTTTTTATGAATCTCAACAGTTTCAGGCACTTGACAACATCCTCATTCAGCCTGATGTGATTTCTCTGAATATCGCCTTACACCGTAGCTCGAAATATTTACTGCTTGGGAAAATCCGTCTTTTCCATTTCCGTGTGGAGAGCAGCTCTCCGCTGGACCCGAAGGATCCGGCCATGTTCATGTGTACATTTCGAAACGATCTGGTCCCGTTTGAACGCAAGGAATTACTATCCCAGTCGTCGGGCTCTGGGACCCTTCTTTATCTAATTTCATCTAATTTCCCAGGATGTGGCTGCAGAGACCGAGAAAAAATCATAAACATCTCAGAATAATCGGTTTATCTGTCTAAATTCAAACCGACCGCCTTTCGAATACACTGCAAAAGCGTTGCCGCTACGCTGACCTGCTCTGTGAGTGTTCCTTATCCAGTAGACTATATTCATAGCTGTTCTCCACATATGGACGCCATTTTTTCTACCCACAGTGCGAAACCCCGTTGTGACAAGGGACGCCTTTAAAGGATTTAAACTTGAACGAAAATATTGACAGCACAGAGATTTACTTCATGCGTTATCAGTGATTATAACAGTTTGAACAGTCTGTAAATAATATTTTAAGTTCATTTCATAACTCAGAGAAAACACACTGCTTCTCCACTATGATGTCCTACTGGTTAATTATTGTTTAAGGAAACAATGACTCTTTTTTGGAATTATGGAAAACATGCAGATCTAGGGTACCCACACCAGAAGTAGACAGTATATATAGAAACTGCTGTTATTTGTAGAGTCAAACGGAACAGAAATGTTAGATCATCACAACTGATGAAGGGTACGGATTTCTGGCCTATTACGCCATGCACTTTAATAGAAAGTTGACGTTTCATGTTCCACCCTGAAGACAGAAGGCACAAGTTTATCCTGCTACACGGCATCACATCTCAGAAGACTATAACCCTAAGTTGCTTTTATGAGGAATACTGTCTTGTAAGGTACGACGCTGTTGTCCAGTTATTCTCCAACGTTTCGGCGGAATATTCTACCTCTATCTTCAAGGTTTAAGAGTAAGCTAAAGAACCTGCGTGTTCTTTGTTTCATGATTGTTACTTGCATTTCTTACTTTCCGATCCTGAAGATTTATGTGCTATTTTCTTCCGAAACATCAGTAAAATGTTGCTAGATTACACGGCGTCACATTCTAAGTCAATTTATTACATATATAACGTGCTGAGATTACATTTTTCGAAACTCCCGGTAACTGTGTTCGTAATACTGACACACGCTGTACCTCCTTTCCGCCGAACCAAACAATACATCGTGGCAGCTTGTTCTGGAATATATCAGAGATCTGCTAAACCCAGCAGCAGTACCATTCCTGTCTGTCCATATACCTATATATACGTAACTTCTTTTCCATAAGCAAACAGGACGCCATTGCCGGGTCTGTGTACAAGCCAATGACATGCATATTTTCCTTGACGGTCCGTGTTCGCAACGGTTATTGTAACAACCACCGGAGCAGTTGTTAACGACAATGATGAATAGTTATTTTTGGGTGAACGCCAAACATCTAAGTATTTGTTGTAGTATTTTCTTATAGTCCTATAACCTTTTTTTTTAGAAAGTCATACACTTTCATTATTCCCGTCTTCCTCAACTTTTCTGTCTGTCTCTTTTCAAAAGCATTTCTACATCATCTGCGTTTAAGTGAAGAGACACAATAGAGTGGGCCAGATGTGATGCTGTGTAAGTACGTAAGTGCAGTCCTATAGCTCATTGTAATTGATTCAATTCCTTTTAAAACCATACACAGTGTAAGTAAGACATTAAATTTGTTGGAGCGGCGATAAATAGAACAGAGATTTCAATGCTGGATTAAGACATGAACATTAATACACGTATTCATGAATCCCTTAGCATATATACAGAAGCCAACAAAATAGAACAAGAAGTTCTTGGAAGAATTAATAGCTTGCCTTTTTGATACATTAGTGACAGCACAGAAAACGACACGTCAAAACAATTCTTCTATTATTGCTTCTGTATTTTTTGCAGCAACAACGTTTTTACAGAGCCGTTGCTTAGCAACGATACATACAGTTACACAGACTGATGGGAAAAATTATAAAATATGTCGTTGAGATTGGGTCGGGTGCGATGATATATATTGTCACGTATATTAGTGATTTAGACGCGGGTTTGGATTGGCGAAACAATTTATTGGATATTTACTAGTCGTAACTACAAATAATTATAACACTTATGAGTTGTATTTACAGTAATATTCAACGATCTTCCATATCTGCTCTAACAAGTTATTACTAGGTAACAGATTTAATGCCGGTCACGGTAGCCGAGCGGTCTAAGGCATGTACTGTCTTCGCTCGCTTGATAACCGGGATCGTGGGTTCGAATCCCACACATGGCATGGATGTTTAGTTTGTGTGTGTGTGTGTCGTTTTTCTGTGTTTATATACAGGTAGAGGCCTTGCGACGAGCTGATCACCCGCCCAAGGAGTCCTACCGAATGTATAAAATCTAGAAAAACCGAAGTGAACGGAGATGTTCATGGAGGTAGGCCTAGGTCCACTGGGGCTGTAGTGCCAAGGAAAAAAAAACAGATTTAACAATGCGTATTGTTCTGCAAAAATTTCCTTATCCGTTTTCTGGCAACGTATTTTAACACAAGAACTATCTATAACTGTCACACTCCAGATATCACTGCACAACAGCAGAAATGAAGTCTTCAAATCACATGTTAAGTCCTCACTGGCCGACTGCTAATTCTTCGTCAACTACGAACTACCCATGGCTATATAATACCGGCAACTGGCTCTCAACATCTAGTTCGAGTTCGCTCTAATCCTAGTCAAAGTCAGTGACATTGCGACTAACGGTCATTAGTCTGTAACTCCTGGTGTCGAGCCCCATCTGGGGCTGATGACCAGATATTTATTGCTGTCTGACAGTTACAGTCTTGTTTTCGTGGGGCTCCCTCTCTGACGAGAGGATTGGTCTGTATTTTGTATATGATGCTGGCCCTTGCCAGCGCAGTCTTTTTCGACTCCGAGTCCCTTATTCCTGAACATATTTTACTGTCTCAGATTTGAGACTTCCCTTTTCGTCGTCTCCTACGACTCGCAGGGTCACGGTGGAGGTATTCGACACTGCCTCCACACGGAAAACACAAATACACTCCGTGAGCAGAAAACTCAGTCCGTAACTAGTGAGTGTTTCCCCAAACAGCATTAACCGTTTGGGCTTTGTAGCGAAGACGTAATTTGTTTTCTGTGAGCTACGGACTGCATCTTAATATGACATTCATAGTGGCGGTGTTATAGTAACTGAATAACATTATTTTGATCTTCTGGCTGGAAAAAAGAACAAAACTACAGAGAAGCACTTAATGTTTAACCCAGTACTAATGCTTCATAGTAGTTGGGCTGACAATTGAAGTTAGACTGATGACAGTACCCGCTGTTATTTAGCTGTGTTTCATATTGCAGAGGCTTCATAACAATCGTGTAGGGGTTCAGACATATTCAGTAATGTACTTGAGTTCCAAAGATAGTTACTTACGTGCATTTTTAGTAGTTCACTAATTAGAGGAATATTGTGTGTTCATACCTCTGCCATCTTGAAACGCAAGTCCTGAAAGCCGGATTTCAATTGTTTGTGAATCACATTACCATACGACAGCCAGCTTAATCAATTTCGTATCGATCAATACACAGCATTGTGGGAGTTGTCTTCTTAGAAAGAACTTTCACTAATCAGTAGGAAGTATTGTGCGTTCTGTCAGGCGAGCGGCCGACCTTTGAATGTAGCAGCTCTGAATCAGCCAAAGCCCAAAATATTACACGTTTCTGATCTTTCATTACAGCAAAGCCATTGCGTTTTGACTCTAATGAAGTATACAGACCTCGTGTCGGCATTATTTAAGGCGTCATTGCATGCAAATGTGGAATATGTTATCCGGTCAATGCGGACGGAATTGTTTGCCAGTTTTTATGTCCTTAATTACAGTGTGGACAATAATCAGTGAATACAGTTTAAATCACATGTAAGAAGTTGTCTCTGTGCTTAACTAATTACACACTACGCCACGAAGGCGTATGGAGGACTGGATGTATAGATCCACAGTTTCTTAACCTCAGCACTAACTGGGAGTGATCAGCTTGGAGTTTGAGTCCCGGTAGGGACAAGAATTTTCACTTTTCGACGTCGTCCAGACCGGCTCTTGGGTCCACACAACATACTATCCAATGGGAACAGGGACTCTTTCGCCGGGGCTAAAGCGGCCGGGTCGTGAAACTAACGACTCACCTCCAGTTAGTGCTGCGGTCAAGAAAATGTGGGTCCATATATCCACTCCCCCATACGTCTTCATGGCCTAGTGCTTAATTAGTTAAGCACAGGGACAACTTTACCTTTACTTTTACTTGTTCGAAATAGATTTCGAGCCCTCTGCATGCACCATTTAAACCTATCATGCATAGTGGTTATAATACGCACCACCTACTGTGATATCGGAAACCACAGTATATTTTGCCCAAGAAGTACACTTAGTTATGCGATTCATACGATTTTCAAAATGAACACTAATTACTGGGATTTCAATTTCTCACAGAGTTGGCTATGAACAGTATGACCTTCTGAATTTTAACCCTGAAGATGGAGGGGACAAGACCCTACGAAAGTCGACGGATTCCTTCCGGAGACTATCTTACTAAATACTTTTCCAACATTTATTCCGTAAATATCTTTAAGCAGTTGATTTTTGTAACGGAGGCAACGTGTGTTTTCTGTGAGGTAGTAACAGGAAATCCTTTACTAAGATGAGCTTCTAGCTTTAAGAAATTAAAATTCTTTGCATTTTCTAGCGATTAATTTTAGTTCCGGCCTTTATCCCCAGTATCATTACCGAAGTTTGTCCCTCTATCGAAATAGCAAAATACTCGTATATTACAGCCGTTTCCTTCCGAATTCCTTCCAACTATTCATTGTTATATCATCCTGCCATCCGACAGTATGCAGTCTTGTTACTGACAACACCGTGAATTAACCCAGAAAAGAATTCTAACATTGGAGAACGAATCTCATTTGGCATGAGCACGTTTCTAAACGCGCCGTCAAGAACGCCTGGGGCACAATGTTACAGAGACCAGGTGAAAGATGGAAGGAGGGATTCAAAAGAAATGCTGGATATTAGAGAAATGTAACTGCGACTTCCTGTAGTCTGTGTTCTTTGGGATTAGTTAAGACCACGTAATCAGCCGACCACACACAAACACAGCAGCTTTGCTGATGTGCAATCAGAGGAAATCAGACGTAATTTGTCAGTCATTGCATTGTCTGCGGAGGAGCCGTCCTCTCACTGATAATATAAGACCAAAAGGAACAGAAATGTAATGTGGTTTGAGACAAAGCAAGAACACGATTGTCTTTCAGTTTGCCTGGTGGCTCGGTCGGCCTCAGTGCCGGTCTGCGCTCTGTAGAGAAGAGAAACATCTTTTCCCCCAGCCGGTAATCGAAACCCAGTTCATCAGTCGAACACAGTAATTGCTGAAGAGCTGGTACTCAGCATACTGCTGAACCCGAAGGTTCATTATCGACCTCACAAAGCCCCAAAGTGATCAATATCCTGGGCCAGATGAATCCAATCCACACTTCAGTTTGTTTCCTTAAACTCCCTTTAACTCGACTCCGAGAATAGGTCCACCAATTGTTCTCATTCGTCCACTTATTTTACTATGCGTGCTACATGCTTTGCACCTGTCATCCTCCCAGATGTGATCATAAGTAAAAGTAAAGCTATCCCTGTACCAGGCCGTGATGGCCCATAGGGTTGTGAGACGTTGAGGGTCCCACATTATCTAGACAATCGGCTCAAAGATGGCGGTAGGATTTTCAGCCTTACGCGCCGTCCGCGCTTTACTCCCCAGGAAAATTATTTAATTAATTCCTGGTACTCATTTCTGTTAGCGGCTGAGTCCACCCCAGAGCCATACTGCGGCTGGAAGGATTAGATCAATTGAAAAGATTCAATGACCTCATCGGGACTTGAACCCGCGACCTTCCGGTTTGTAGCATAGTGCCTCAACAAACTACGCTATCGCGTGCCCCCCCCCCCGGTTGTGATCATTCCAATAATACGTATGTGTGCTAGGGCTGCCTACTCGGAGCTCGGACGGCTCTGTCTCTGTAACGACTAAGCTGCGGTCTGGACAAGCGAGGAGCTGGGGTTTCGATTCCAGGTATAGGCAAGGAGACCTTTCTCTTCTCCACAACGTCCCGACCGGCTCTGAAGCCCACCCAGCCTCCTATAAAATTGATACTGAAGGCTGTTTCTCCGAGGGGTATTACGGCAGGAGCGTGAAACTGACCACCTAGTGCCGAGGTTGATGGAGGATGTATACCTCCACTCCCCCATACATTTCATAGCGTAGTGCTTAAGTAGTTGTCCAGAACCTTTTGTCTTCTCGTCTGCTGTCCAAAAATATAAAAAATAGAATACACAGAACTATAATTTTGCCTGTGGTTCTGTATGGGTGTGAAACTTAGTCTCTGACATTAAGGGAGGAACATAGACTGAGGGTGTTTGAGAACAAGGTGTTGTGGAGAATATTTGGACCGAAGAGGGATGAAGTGACAGGGGGTTGGAGAAAACTGCATAATGAGGAGCTTCATAACATGTACTCTTCTCCAAGTATAATTAGAATGATCAAGTCAAGGAGGATGAGGTGGGCAGGGCATGTAGCACGATTGGGGAGAAGAGAAATTCATATAGGATATTGGTGGTCAAGACAGAAGGAAAGAGACCACAGGGAAGACCAAGGCGTAGGTGAGTGGACAGTATTAATATGGATCTTAAAGAGATAGGATGGGATGGTATGGATTGGATTGGTCTGGCTCAGGATAGCGACCAGTGGACGACTCTTGTGAACACGGTAATGAACCTTCGGGTTCCATAAAATTCTGGGAAATCCTTCGGTAGTTGCAGAATTGGCAGCTCCTGAAGAAGGGCTCAGCTCCATGAGTAAGTAAGTAAGTGCTTAAGTAGTTAAGCCCAGGAGTAACTTGTGTACCCTCGAACAATGTAGCGGTGATCTGCACTGGACATGGTCCACTCTGCCTCTGAACTAACACGCATTCCTTTCCCTTTCGCGAACGGTACGCAAGGGGAAGAACGTAAATAGATTGATGAGTTCTCTCATGAGCTACTCAATTACTTGCCGTGGCTCACCCGGTATATTACTAGGCGCAAGACAGGAGCCGGGGCCTACAAATTGCACTGAATGTAATTCTAGGCCAGAGATTACTTTTCGTGGTTTGATTGGAGAGCCATGATGCCGTGCCGCGCTCTCCTTTTGTTTCTATCAAAGTTTGCTCAGGAGCGGCGGCGGCTTATGAATGAGAAGAGAGATCTTGACCTTTCCAATTCCGCAGCGGAGCTCGGTAAAACCGCGGTGCCCAGCGGAGCCGACTTACCCTACCCAGTGTGTACTGCGCGCTGTTTTCCTTAAGTTTAAAGTAGCAAAGCGTGAAGATGGCCATCAAACATCCATCCGGTGCCGAGGTTAAGATTTATGGAGCTATACCTCCACTCCTCACACGTCGTGAAGTCTTAGTACTTAATGTATTTACATTTGCTTTCATTTAGCACTTGCTTTGACATTAAAGACTACGTTGTCAGTGGGGACGACAGAACATCAATAAGCTGTATCAGTCATTTTATAGAAAGTTCTGGTAGGAAAACTTGAAGAAGAAAGACCACGAGGAAGACGCAGTCGTAGACGGGAAGGAAATATTGAAACAGATGTTAAAGAAAGAGGATGGGCGATTGTAGACTGGATTTATCTGGCTGAGGATAAGGATCAGTTGTGGGCTCTTCTGAACACCGAAATGAACCTTCAAGCCCCTTAAAATGCTGGGAATTTGTTGAGAAGCTAAACAACTGTTCGCGTGTCAGGGAACAATAATCGTTGCTGAGTTAGTTAGTTGGTTGGCTCGTTCGTTAATTAGTTAGTTAGTCAGTCAGTCAGTGGAGAAGACGGTGAAATGATTAGTATAAATTGTTTAATGATCATTATTTTCTGAATGTTATTAAAGTACCTGTATTGATATTGGCTGGACATGTAGATAAAATGGACGACGGCAAATTTCAGTTTCTCACTCCTTTCAATATTAAGACTACCGCTTTATGTGCTGTGACGCCGTGTAATTTGATCTATCTTATCTCAAGAACATATTCGTTCTTCATTCCATGAGAATAAACCTTGCGTGCTACCCTGAGTGTGTAACCAGTAAATTCTTTAGAAAAATACGGTCTGCAAGATTAAACAAGAGAGCATCTCAAAGGGCAGCAACTATCAGAAAGCACCGCTGTCAATACGTCAGTTTTCATACGGAAAAATATTTTCTTTAAACGCTGTGTTCAGCGCGTTCAGCGCATTTGCTTGCTTTGATGTGAGGACTTTCTTACTTATGCATTTGTTTCCTGTTTGTATTATCGTGTTTGCAGTCCGCTTGCTTTAGAAGTCATCAAATTAATGTGAGTTGCTAAAATATACTTGGGTTTATTAGAAGAAGTAATGTAATCAGATGTTTATTACATTTGCCGTGTGTTTCTGTGTCAATATTGGGTTCAGTGAGTGGCTGGCGGCCGTAGAACTGTACTTCTGACGCACAGCCCTTGACATGTGTTGTAGGAAGAAAACTGATTACCCGGTGGACACAAATTTCAAAACCAAACACGCACAGGTGCCAATAAATACATATTTCAGAGAAAATCACTTTAAAATACAGTGTAAAGCTAAGGAGTGGCATTGCATTTCTTATTTAGGTCCCGGTGCGCCTGTGACAGGTGCAACCTGCCAATAGTGAGACCAGCGGCACTGAATCTCCACTCTGGAGAACATAATTTATGTTTCGGTTGATAATTGTTGTCAGGCCTTTGTAAAATTAATATGAATTCTGCTAATATATCACCTACAGCACCTTTACCTTCTTCCCTCCCTCCCACTGTATTCCTTTCCAGTCCAGTATGTTTGCGCCATCTATCGTTATTCTTCTCCCCCTTCCTCCCTCCCTCTCCTTTACGTTAAAAGAGTTCATGTAAATGTCGTTAAGAAAATCTCATGGAGTTCCTAAAATTTTATGAAACCGGAATTTTCATTATTTTTTCGAGTTTGAAAATGGATACGTCTATAAGCTTCTGCCAGTTTGCACGGCGTTACTTCCCAGAATGCAGTACTCTTGACGATGATGTGTGTTTATTGTAACGTAGAAACTAAGCTTTCAATTGTTATTTAGATGGACTTTCTATATTCAAGTTACGTCAAACACCAGCAGGAAGCTTGTTCGCTGCGCTTCCTGTTGGTTCCTTGAATAATGCTTGGCTTACTCGACACTGAAGATGGAAGTAGTATATTCCACCGAAACGTCGGTGATCTGCAGGACTACACGTCAACCCATCCCAGAAGGTAATAACCCTAAAGGCTAGGATTGTTTGTCGTGCGAAATATACTCAGTACGTAATCGAGAATGCATAATTGAACTGACAAAACAATTTGATTTGCGGAGAGGTTAAATCTTGGAAGCAATCAATTGCTAATAACACAAAGCAAATTGATCTGAATGATTTGGTTGTGCTCCAGGCGTGTTGTTTAGTCACGAAGATGACGTACCTAACAGAGGCATTATTTACTGAGTGCACGCCATCTCGTAACTTTGCCGCTGCTTGGGAAATATGCACAACCATTGACGTGCGGCAAGGAAAGTGTATTGTCATGCCGTCAGTTTGTTTGTAACCCCCAAAGTGAAGGTAAAATTATTCCTGTGCTTAACTAATTAAGTACCAAGCCATGAAGACGTATGAGGGAGTGGAGGTATAGCTCTACTTCAGGTAAAGGTAAAACTATCCCTCTAACAGGCCGTGGAGGCCCATAGAGTTGTGAGACGTCGAGACTCCCACATTTTCTAAACAATCGGCTCATAGATGGCTGTGAGGTTGTCAGCCTTAGGCTCCGGCCGCCCTTTAACCCCCAGGAAGATTCCTGGTACTCATTTCTGTTAAAGGCTTAGTCGACCCCAGGGCCATAGTGTGGCTGGAAAGTTAAGGTCAATTCTTAACCTCATCAAGGATAAGATTATTGTTGGTTACTGTATTAGGGTATGTGACGCGGTATAGACCGGTAGATATTACAGTTTTGGAGGAAGCCATTTCCCGTATACTCTGTTCATCATATATCTTCATTGTGAGGTGATTAACGAAGCACATGGTGAAATTTTTATGATTTTGAATATTATTTCAAATACAAGAATAATGTTGAGATTTGAAGTTTTGTGGGGGTTGAGGTTCATATTGTGGTCTCACTGGTTTTGAGTACATATGGGTTGTCGCAAAGAATTTTAGCCTCAACTCTTACCCTGAAAATCTGGTAGAATATTGACATTAAAAGCACCTTCTTAACACGGAAGAATAGAAGGGAATTTTGTAATACATGGAAATATTTGTTTTTATTCTTTTTTAAATAAACAGATTTCCTCGGTCTGTAACCAGCTAATTGTTGGGTCAGAGACGAAGCTCCCAACTTAAAGCCCGAGGGTGTGATACTGTGCTGCGTAACAGGAGAGTATGGCGGTGGGATGGGGAAACCCCGCAGAAACCGAGAGAAGATGCCAGGGCCAGAACGTAAGGTCCAACAGTGAGAAGCCAATGGACAACAGACCGGGCTGTGACACCGCTGTTTCCTCTTGCACTGGAAACACGTCACGGCATGAAGATGTGACAGACGTTCCCACGAAGGATGCGCTATTTTGTGCATGAAATTGCACCATAAGTTGGGCAGAAGTTTTGCCGCTGACGGAAACGGATGCATTTATGTCATAATGAGACAGAAGGCGTGAGATCGGTAACGGTCCTCCTGCTAATTTCCTGCCGTCTCTTTTTATTAATTCACGGCTCGTTTTTTCATGCACTGTATGTTATAATTTGTGGCAGGTAAACGTCAAGTTGTCCCAGTGTCGTCCTTAGGGCCGCACCATAGCTCAGGCGGTTAGTCGCCGGCTTCCCACAGCGGTACCCGGCTCGATCCCGGATCAGGTCATGTGGGATTTGTGGTGGAAAATGTGGCACTGGGGCAGGTTTTCTCCGAGTACTTCGGTTTCCCCTGTCAATTTTCATTCCTCCGACTGCTCCACATTCATCATCTAACATCCGGGGCTGGTACACTAGGCCAGTTAGTGGCCGGCGTACCGAGTGGACTCAGTCTCACCCCACCCCACTAAATAAGAGAAATACCGTCGGATGTAACAAGTTGGCTCGTGAGTGCCGCTTCTGGTGGAGTTCCCAGGTCTGAAAGTGGGCCCAAGTGCCTGAAATCCTAATTTATTCTCTCTTCAGGACACAGCCGAGCAGGTGAATGGAGCGGTAACGTAAGAGACTTGTTCTTTTGTAGGCGTACGTTTCGAATCTCTACCGGGATACCGCCTATGCTGGCTGAGGTTTATAATGGTTATCCTCAGTTCCTGTCGTCAAAAACTGGTAGAACCCCATGTTACGCTTCGATGGCGTCTTTTCTTGCATCTCATTCGTTATTCAGAAATTACACTAGAGTCTTAGCTTCTGACAGCGTTGGTTGGTTGGGTAAAATGCTCCTGGTCATCGTCAGCACAGTCAATCTTGGTTCCGGTCCCCTCGAGACCCGTGGCTATATTTTTCTCTCAAAACTCTTAGCGAGTAGAACTATTGTCATGCGTATGAGTGACTATGGACGGGGTTTTCGATTAGAGATTGGATTTATTCATCATTTTAACACCTAATTATAGCGCCATCGCTGATCTCCACACTTTACAAACCACTGCAGCATAGTCTAAGTGTTTTCAGTCTATCTTCACCAGTCGTTCCCTGGTAAAGGCTTCTAACATTGGGGATTATTCAACTGTACCGACCAAGTCATCTATGCATAGTCTCCATTACAACTGACTTACAACTCACTCTGCCACAACTGACTAACTTATAAACTCGTCTCGGTTATAACATCTCGGCACGGACCGCGTAGAAAACACCGTTCTTTGCTGTACTCCAATCGTTTCCGTGGGAACGTGTTTGTTTGTGAAGTCGTTACTCAGTAACAGCTACGTATTCTCGCTTATTAAGAATCTGTTGCGCAGCAGTGAATGTTGTTTCATTGTTTGTTTAAAGGTCGTTACTCAGTAACGGGTCTACGAGCTACATTATAAATAAATAAAGACCGCTGTCCTCTGGGATGTGATGTCGCGAAGTCCGCTGAAAGTTTAGAGACGTTTAGGAGGAACATATCGCCTCTAGCTTCAGGGCCTGGAAATCTGAGTCTTTTTGCTACCTGTTTCTAGGCTTCTTCTTCGATCCTCAAGATGGAAGCGACATTTTGCTCCGAAACGTCGGATTACTTTCAACGGGCTGCACGGCATTATATCCCAGAACACAGAACTCTTCTGAACCTTTAAAGGTAAATTTCCCCCTTGCCCGATTAAGCATTACGTCATACGTACACATGGGGGAGTGGAGGTATAGCTCCACTATTCTTGACCTCGACACTAGATGGAGGCCAATGGTCAACTTCACGCCGCTTTACCCTGGACGAGAGAGTCCCCGGTTCCCATTGGATAGGAGGCTGGGTGGACCTCAGAGCCGGTCTGGACGTTATAGGATATACAAAATATCTTGCCTCTGCCGGTAATGGAACCTTGGCCGTCCAGCCCGTAGCCCATCGTTATGTTGACTGAACTAAGTTAAAAAGTATTTGCTGAAATTCAATCTTCAAGATCAGCTGCTGAAGTTTTGCTGCATTGCGTCCATGCTGCTTACGAGTCTGGAGTCTCTTATTGCGTAAAAAAAAAAACCTGTAACAGCCGTGGAGGCCCATAGGGTTCTGAGATGTTGAGGTTCCCTAGACAGTCGGCTCACAGATAGCGGTGAGGCTGTCACCCTTACGTCCGGCTGCTCTTTACCGCCCAGGAAGATTCCTGGTACTCATTTCTGTTAGAGGCTTAGTCGACCCCAGGGCCATAGTGCGGTTGGAAAGATTAGGTCAGTTGAAAAAATGCACCTCATCGAGACTCAAACTCACGACCCTCCGGCTTGTAACATAGTGCCCCAATAAACTACGCTATTGCGTGCCCCAATTAATTATTGGGTGCGCTGTGAAATTACTTGAAAATATTTTACGCAAATTTTAGCAAGAATTTTTATAAATTTAAAATATAAATATAAAGTTTCGCACAATTCTTTAAAGTGGAGGAAAACATTAACACACATTCTGGGAAATTAAGGGATACTCTCGCGAGTCACAGAGTATCTTCTGACAGGCCACGTGTTGTATACCCATGATTTACATCAGGCATCTCGATCGCGGGACGATTTTTGGTCGATCTCATAGGCCTATAAGGAAATTATACGCGAAAAGCATATGGATTCACTAGTAATATAATATGATTATATTCAGATTTTGAAGGGAAAATACGTGTTAAAGTAGTCTGTACTTTTAGGTAGATCACTGTCAGTTTTGACACTAAAAACTCGATCACAACCTGTTTGAAGTTGGACGTGCCAGATTTAGATGAATAAGATGCATATTAATTTTGGATATATTAAATAAATATATAAATAAAAATAGTTCTTACAGTGGCTGTTATGAGGAATATCATTTTGTGAGAAGCGACGCCGTGTAGTTTGCAGGATGTTCCCAGACGTTTCAGAGGAAAATGTCTCCTCTGTTTACATTTTCGAAGATAGTGTATTCAAGCGGTTATCAAGAAGTAAGAAATTCTGTCGTTTGCATGTTTCAGTTGCTTATCTTACTCCACGGCCCTGAAGATGGAGGTAGTATTTTCCTTTGAAACGTCAGTAAACTACAGGACTACGCTGCTACACATCTCAGATGATAGTGCTGTTCAAATCACTTTCTTTGTCCCGATAAACACGGACAGACAACAGTAATTACGCATTTCAATGCGACGGGTCGTACAAAAACTTGCCGAGTCGGAAGGAAATAAAGAGTTTCAATGTACGTACGAAGGTTGTCTTCACAGATAACTGCAATTATAATAAAAAATAGCGGCTGAACTTGAAGTAGCTGGCGTATCAAACAAAAGAAGATCAGTAGTAACACACTAAACTTCCTGCCACACTTATCTACTGCTTATTTCTGGCTCACTGTGACTGCCACTGTTTCTTCTATACATTAGCTAGTTACAGGTCACGCTATATGAAGCGTGGGAAACAATATCTCGATGTTGCATAATTATGCCTTATTTACAGGATGTACAAACACGGAAGACAGTGTAAGCCTATATAATTTAGTGATATATTTTATTTAGTAGTAGGCCACTCTAAATTGCCGAAGACATTAGGTGTGTTACGCTCATTTTGCACAAGAGGATACACTGCTTCTTAAGGAATCATTGGTTTAACGAGTTAAGAACTGACCGGTCGGTCGATTAAATTAAGACTGGTCCTCACCAGCACAATAATTCTTGGTTTGGAGTCCCGACGGGATCCATGACCAAGATATTTGTTTTCTCTCAGACGTGTACGTGTTCAGAACTGTGGCCTCCGTTTCAACAGAAGGAGGGTTCTGACTATTAATGGTCACTCCCCTTACACTGGGAGTGACCTGAAGGGGCACTCATTCACTGACTGGCCCTCTCCTCTATACATACACACATGAATTTCTTGTAAATAATACGTGTATATAGAAGTTCATTTCATAGCTCAAAGTAAATGCATTGCGTCTCCGCTACAGAGAACAGCCTTTCAATGCGGTTTAGGGAAAAAGTTGCTGTTTATTGTATGTAACACACAAATACACTCCGTGGGCAGAAAACTCAGTCCGTACCCCACAGGAAACACATTACGTATCCACTACAAAGCCCAACCGGTTAATTCTGTTTAGGGAAACAGTCGCTGTTTACTGTGAGAACCATACGGAGCACACAACTACACTCTGTGGGCAGAAAACACAGTCCGTACCTGACACGAAACACATTACGTCTCCGCTACAAAGCCCAACCGGTTAATGCTGTTTAGGGAAAGAGTCGCTGTTTATTGTGAGAACCATACGGAGCACACAACTACACTCTATGTGCAGAAAACTCAGTCCGTACCTGACACGAAACACATTACGTCTCCGCTACAAAGCTAAACCGGTTAATGCTGTTTAGGGAAACAGTCTTTGTTTACTGTGAGAACCATACGGAACACATAGATAAAATGAGTAGGAAAAAATATAGAAGTTTTTAAATGTTAAAAGAGATGGTACGTATAGCAACCATTATATTTTAAATTGTGAAGGCGTCGAGTTGTAAGCCGTAGACTAATGGTCACTTGTTTAAAAAGAGACTGCAGAAAGACATGTGTAAATTAGTAGAGGATAACATCTAGTTCCACTGTGATTAACAGCATCTCATCATGTTGTTTTAACACGAGGCTAATTATTACTGCCTCGAAGGTAGTCTTGCCTGCCAAAACATGTTGGTGCTCCTGCAGGTGTTTTCTGGTTCTTTTTCGTTTTGTTTCTAATATCTATCTGTTGATGGCTTTTTATTATGTTTGTAGTTCATGTTTTGTTAGTTCAACTTGTCGTTTGTTTTAAATCACAACTCTATAATGTCTGAGAGACAGATTCGTTAGCAGTTCATTATTTGTCTTCACTCTCACGTTCATTATTCATTGATCAAACAAACACGTGCCAAGTATCGAAAACTTCAACCTTTACAAAAAATCGTTAAAGAATGTGATATCTGATGGCGTTTTATCTGAAGTACATATTGAAGAAACGGGAAGTGTAGATTTTCGTACATCTGTAGTTCTTCAAGAGCATTTTATACTCACATATACCTTACTTTCCCATGAAGGAAGACCAGGTCTGACAGCCTCGATGATGGTTTGGCAATGTAACAATTATAGTTGGCACTTCTAGGGATAAATCTCGAAGCCGTAAAAATGTCTCGGGAAACCGTGAGATTTTGGGTTCTTACGAAGTTAAGTACATGAACATTTTGGGATTCTCCTGCTGGACACCGTGTACTCTTGTACACTGATAATAACTTTCCAGAGGAACTTGCTTCCTCCGTGTACAGGGTACAAGAGTAAGTCGATGACAGAATTTGGTTTTTATATAATTCTCAGAGCAAACAGCGACTGTTTCCCTGAATAGCATTAACCGGTTGGGCTTTGTAGCGGAGACGTAATGTGTTTCCTGTGGGGTACGGACTGAGTTTTCTGCCCACAGAGTGTATCTGTGTGTTCCGTATGGTTCTCACAATAAACAGCGACTGTTTCCCTAAACAGCATTAACCGGTTGGGCTTTGTAGCGGAGACGTAACGTGTTTCCTGTAAGGTACGGACTGAGTTTTTTGCCCACAGAGTGTATTTTTGTGTTCCGTATGGCTCTCACAATAAACAGCGACTGTATCCATAAACAGCATTAACCGGTTGGGCTTTGTAGCGGAGACGTAACGTGTTTCCTGTAAGGTACGGACTGAGTTTTCTGCCCACAGAGTGTATTTGTGTGTTCCGTATGGTTCTCACAATAAACAGCGACTGTTTCCATAAACAGCATTAACCGGTTGGGCTTTGTAGCGGAGACGTAACGTGTTTCCTGTAAGGTACGGACTGAGTGTATTTGTGTATTCCGTATGGTTCTCACAACAAACAGTAACTGTTTCCCTAAACAATATTAAAGTGGATCTTAGAGATTCATCTTAAGACCTCTTGTGGCAATAGCCGTTATCTTAATCGAGGTTTGAAACGAATACAAGTGGAAAGCATTTCCTCTACGTCAGCTCACTCGATAATTGACGCTAATGGATTCACTGGCAGCCGGTAAGGAAGCAGCAGTTACAGTTTCCGAGATGCATATAGTCAAAAAGAAACTTGACGCGCAATAAAAAGAATTGTTGAAGGACGATAGTGGGTAAGGTCTTCATACTCCATCACAGAATTCTTTGACAGTTGAGTGACAAGATAGGACCACCGGCTTATTCGCTAATCCTGACAAATGAGCACACCTTGGCCCCCACTTGCCCCAGAGCAAACAGTGGAGCGCAGGATAAAGACCATTTACCATGTGCTGAAGAATGGCAGATTATCGTCAGAAATACCGTTCGTTTTCAACGACCGTTTGTGGCATTCCTTAGTGAACCATTTATTTAAACGAAACTGTTTCCACACAGCCACACGACTGATTAGTGATTTCCGAAGTCGAGGCACACAGACCGATGGTGGACTGCACAAAATGGCCGAATTTGTGGCTGATGTACAAGACCCGATCAGAAAAGCATCGTGTCACCTGCTTGGCAAACTAGGGACCGCACGGTTTGGTTCTCCTGCCTTCTTTGTTCACTTTCTGTTCTTCTATCCCTCTTCTTCGTTCTCCTCTTCTCTTTCGACAGATCTTCTTTCACTGCACTGGCTACGGGCTGGACGACGAAGGGGTCGTACTTCCGAGTCCTGTAGGGTTAAGAATTTTCTCTTCTCCACGTCGTCCAGACCGGTTGTGGGGCTCACCCAGCCTACTATCCATTGGATACCGGGAGCTCCTTCTCCAGGGGTTTGAAGCTGACCACTCACCTGAAACTAGTGCTGAGGTCAAGAAAATGTGGATTTATACATCCACTTCCTCATAAACCTTCATGACGTAGTGCTTAATTAGTTAATCATAGGGACAACTTTATGTATTTACCAGCTTATATTACTAAATTTTCCATTTGTTTTTGTTCTAAGTTCTTTAGGGCTACCTTTTGCTTCACTATTCCGGTTTATCAATTAATCCGGATAACCCCCACAAGGGTTTACTCTGTTTACTGCTCTGGTATATTTTCCCGTCATCCTTAAGCATCCGTTTTATTTGATGCGAGATTTCTCGAGTTTTGCATTTGTGAGTATACGCCCAGGCTTCACAACCATAACATATCACTGGCGCATGCGCGTCATGTATAGCCAGGGCCTGCTCACGTGTGAGAGGTTGTTCGTCTGAGTAAAGTATGAATATTAATTTCCCGTGAACAGGTTAACGTTGTTTAAGGAAATAAACACGGTTTATTATGAGACTATAAATACACTCTAACTAACCAGCTAATTGACAACACAGAGTTCAGTCCTTCTTACATGACAAATATTGCTCAACAACTGGAGGGGGAAAAAATTCCCTCTCTTTATTTAATCCGAATTTTCATTACATTTTTCACAAAATCCCGCCACTGGTGTGTTGAATCTAGTACACGCCCCATACCTTTTCTGTGAGATCCATTTTAATATTATCCTGTCATTCACATTTAAATTTTTCGATTGGCGGTTTTCCTTCAGGTGTATCTATAGGAATCCTGTTCTGTCATTCGAGCTACATGCTTGACGTGATAATTCTAATATTATTACGAAGAATACGAGTTATGGAACTTCTACTTATGCACGTTTCTCAAGCTTCTCATTATATCGTCCCTTTGCGTGTAAAACGCAGAGACTGTTAAATGTACAGGAAACACCGCGCTTTGAGAGGTGAAGTTAACAGCGGTTAACACTTGTTACAGCACTTGACACCACTGTACGTATTCAGAAAGGTTCTGACGGTCTAATTGTGCTCCAGTTTTTGTTACTGGATCGCTGAAGTAATCCTCAGTGACGCAACAGAGGCCGGCCAGGCTATAATGACACGCGGGTTGCATCACTCTGCGATTACAAAACCGGCCATTGGAACATCTGTCAACCTGAGGGTGAAAGGAAGGCAGACGCTGGTTACTGGTCCACTGCTCATCTTCAGTCCTGCAGCCCGCCGTGCTGCCAACTCTCCAGTAAAAGTCAGGTCAATAGTATGCATAGCCCCTGGGCTGACGACATTGCAACACAGCTCGGCTATAGGGCGCAGTAACTGCGAACATAGAGTGGGTTACTTAATGTCAATTGTCCCTGTGCTTAACTAATTAAGCACTACGCCGTGAAATGGTATGGGGGGGTGGATGTATAGATCCACATTTTATTGACCTCTGCACTAGTTTTATGGTGAATTGTCAGCTTCACGCCGCGTCTGCTTTACCCTCGGAGAAAGAGCCCCCGGTACCCATTGGACAGGAGGTTGAATGGGCCGGTCTGGACGACGTGAAGAAGAGCAAATTCTTGCCCCTACCGGGACTCGAACTCCGACCCATCGGCCGTCCATCCTGTAGCCAGTCGCTATACCGACTGAGCTATCCCGGATCTTACGCCACTTTTCAGTAACTGGCCATATGACTCGAATGGAAGGATCGTTACGGGTGACAGGGAAAGGATTGGAAAGAAGTGGTCATGAACTAACCGAGGTTCTGCCCCCCGCAACCCCTCCCCCCCAAAACAGGAAAAACCTCAGTCAGGATTCGAACCAACATCAGCAAAGCATTACCGCTGTGCCAGTGAATGTGAGTCACATTTAAACTGCAGCAGATTCCCTGACTTCAATTTGTGATGATGGACATAGTACACTCCAGCACTCAGGTGACGATAAGTGGCCACTGACTTGAAAGTTGAGGATTAAGTTAAAGACAGATGAATGTAATTATTTAAGAAGGTGAAGAAAGCAGTCTTCTGGGATTTGGCACCGTGTATATGTGGTGTTAACCGACGTTCCTCCGAAACGTCGGTTAACACCACATATACACGGTGCCAAATCCCAGAAGACTGCTTTCTTCATAGTCACCGCCGTGAAAGCCTCAAATCTTACATTTAAGAAGGTATCCTCAAGTGTCAAGAGGAAAATAGAGTGAGAAATGAGGCATTATGGGAAGAAATACATGTCACTTCATAGTGGTGAGAAACGTAGAGAACACGGTGATGGCGTTTATGGGCATATTGAAGGGAGGAGTGGACACATTACTGACAGGAATAAGTTTTGCTGGCCACTACAAGGAAGTATAAGAAGCAGAAACCAATAGAAACTGTAAATTTGGCCCTGTGCTTAATTATTAGCATGGCATGAATACGTATGGGGGAGTGGAGGTATAGCTCCATGATTCTTTATCTCGGTACTGGATGGAAGCGAGTGGTCAGCTCCACGTCCCTGGAGCTCTGCTCCCGACGAAAGATTCCCCGTTACCCATTGCATACGAACCTGGTTGGGCCCCAGAGCCGGTTTGGACGCTGTGGACCCCCCAGTCCAACCGATAACCTAGTCGCTATACCGACTGAGCTATCCCAGTTGTACAGCTTAACCGTGGAAACGGCCGCAAACCCATGAAGGAGTAATGACAGGAATTGTGTTTGGGAGGTCCTCGGATCTAGTCTCGGCCGCAACATCGATTATCCTGATAGCTTTCTCTTGGTTTTGCTCAGTCCCTCTTGGATAACACCGGGACTTTCTTCGATCAGGTCAAGATCGCTTCTTTCCAAATCCTTTCCAATCCGTCTTTGGCCAATCATATTAGCACTCGACTCTGTACAATCTACCAAATAACAGGGTCGTATTATAATCCTCTAAGAAACCAAACAACGGCTAGACCAAGAAAAAGAGGAGGGAACCTGGATAATACCCCGAGTGAATATATAGACGACTACCGTGCTTCTCGTTGCTTGCGTGCTTGGCTTATTCATCCACCCTGAAGAGGACGGCAGCATGTTGCTCAGAAACATCTGGGAACTTCTACCGGAGTACATGACATCACGTATTTTTCATAGTGACTGCTGTGAAAGGTAAAGCTATCCCTGTAACAGGCTGTGGAGGGTCATAGGGTTGTGAGACGTCGAGACTTGCACAGTCGGCTCACAGATGGCGGTGAGGTTGTCAGCCGTACGCGCCGGCCGTCCTTTACCCCCACGGGGATTCCTTGTACACATTTCTGTTAGAGACTGAGTCGACCTCAGGGCCATAGTGCGGCTGCAAGGATTAGGTCAATTCAAAAACAAATCCAACGACCTCATCGGGAATCGAATCCGTGACCTTCCGGCTTGTAGCGTAATGCCGTGGGAACCAGGAATTCAGGGTAGCTTATTATGAAATGCTCTGAGGTGCTACCGCTGTGCTAAATGGCGTTTAATGCTGTTACGGGCTTGAGGCATTCATGCTGCTTCACAGTTCTTCCGTCAGAGGTCAGGGCTGTATTACATTTCTCCATTTGAACAAACTGTCTCCTTAAGATTTACAGTTGCTTTGTACAATATCAGATTCTGATGGAGAAACTCGACGAGGAAGTAGGTAAATATGAGAAACAATACAAACATTTATCCTCGTCACGAAAAGGGTTCGAACTGTCGACCCCCCACAATTAAGTACAAGTTTTACGCATCAAGAAACTCCTCCGGGGCGTCTTTGTCTTAATTGCGTTGCGAAATATCTAGGTGCAGTTTTACACCGTAAAGAACTCGAACCCAAAACTGCAAGTAACCATACGTGTTTTGAGGTCACAGCTACGCGAACGGTGATTGAAGTACGGCCCGCGGACCAACGGTGGTCCATGAGTCGTTATAATAAAGACATCGGAGTTAAATTTCTGGGTACCATATGTCACGGTCTGGTAGACTCATGGTTTACGTGGTTTTTCGCAGACCCTCCAGGAAAATGAAGGTGTAATAGGTCAACCTCAAATTAGGCCACTTCCTTCTACATTCAGCCCATTCACAATTCACTGTTTTATCATTGGGCGCTGTGTACAAAGTCTGAGCTATTGCAATATTCAGTGAATCCTCGCTGATACGGTTACAGCTAATCCGAATATCGGAAAATAGAAACTCCGTGGCCTGTAGTCCACAAGAGAACTATACCGACGGAGCGAGCGACCGTCGCTTGTTGGCGAAGTTAGTGCCAACTTTTGCAGCTAGAGGGTGTCGCGTGGTCAGCGCAACGGTTCCCCGCGGCCGTTAATCTCGGTTTTCTAGACCGGTGCCGCTATTTTCTTGAAATAGCTCCTCAATTATCCTCACGAGGCTGAGTGGACCCCGTTCCACTTGGGAAAATCTGGTAGCGTTGGGAATCGAACCCGGGACCGGATCTCTAGCCAGGAACTCTGACCACTAGACCACAGAAGGGATCGAATGTCGGATAATACGGATCGGAATGTGAAAAATTAAAAACGAAAAATTCTGTTAATAGTTGAGTACGTACTTCAAAAGACACGTGGGATTTAGGAGCAAGAGAACTTTCAAACTGTGTTGAGGGCAGCTGGAGAGACTGAAACCGCGCAAGAGAATATCCAAGATTGGCTTCAGCTGGATGAAGGAGACCCTGGATTTATAGTTTCTAAAGGAACACTGTACAGTGATATATTATTTATTTTCATCAGCACTGCCTATATTTTTACATTTAATTTTTTATTTTTTTATTTTAGGGCTAGCTTATGCTTCATTAACCCGGATGTCCTCTCTAGCTCCACCCCAATAAATCCGGATTAGCGAGGATTTACTGTAGCTAGCCGTTGTTCAGCCACTAAAGAATTTCCCAACATTTTATACAATCTGGAAGTTCATTAACGTGTTCACAAGCGCCCGTCAGTGATTACCATTCTGAACCAGATGAAAGAGGTAAATACCCTTATTCTGTTAATTTAAGATCCATATTAATATTATCCTCCCATACACGCTTGAAGGATTCCTGTCAATACTTTGTATGTACGTCTATCCGATGCGTATTACATGTCCTGTCCATCTCATACTCCTTTTATTTGACCATTCAAATGATATTACAAAGTATGGACTTCCTCATCACGCAGTTTTCTCCAGTCTCCTTTTTCTTCGTTCGTCTTTGGTCCAAATATTCTCCTCAGCTCTTTCAGTCCGCCACTGATCACTATCCTGACACATCAATCTAGTGAATACCACACCACCCCATCTTCCCAAGATCCATTTTAATAGTAGCCTCCCATCTATGTTTAGGTCTTCCCAGTGGTTATTTCATTCTGGCTTTCCAACAAAATCCTATATGCCTTTCTCTTCACCGCCATGCGTGCTACATGACATGCTCATCTCATCCTCCTTGACCTGATCGCCCTAATTACGTATATTTGACGAAAAATACAAGTTATGCTAATATATAATTAATAATTTTATGGGAGTCAACGAGGTGTATAAAACCGAAATTAACGGCCGTGGGGATCCATTGCGCTGACAACGTGACACCCTCTATCCGCTAAAGTTGGCACTAACTTCGCTGACAAGCGGCGGTCGCTCAGTCGGTATAGTTCGCTTGCGGACTACAGGCCACGGAAGTTTTTGTTTTCTATATGGGAGTCAAGATCGCCTCCTGCCAGAGTGTTACCTTACTGACCATTCATTATCGCCTTTTCTGTTTGTTTTATAACTTATATAACTGTAATGGCATCGATAAATTGTTGAAGAATTACAGCGCAGTCCGCAGATTATTCGTCAGTGCGCAAGCGCATACTATGGCAGGATTCAGTGCTTCGGTCAAGGAGAGACTGTGCGTCACAGACACTTACCTCTGCGCCGTCTTTGCTCCCTAATGACGTGTAAGGGGGCCCGTGATTAATATGCTCACATTAATATAAGTCTAGTTAGCATTTGCAAGTGAGGTCCAATTAAAATATAATTGCTGTTGTAAAAATACATATTGTAATTGAGGCTCTCTTACGGCAATTAATACGAACACTATTAACTTCTGGGTTGTGAGGCAATCTAGTCTGGTGCAAGTTTATTGACGTTTCGGCGAAACATGCCTCCACCTTAGCAACATTGCCATAACTTACTTGTTTCGGTTGTAACGAGTAGTTAGGAGAGAACTCTACGTTTCAGAGGAACATATCACCTCCATCTTCAGGGTAGAATGATAAGCTAAGTGAGAAACTATCAGAAGCAGGCGTTAAGTCATGTTCCTCCGAAATTTCGGTCTCTGTCTGAACTACGTGGCATTGTAACTGATAACACTGTACTGCTAGTTGTCTCACCGCAGGAGCAGACCCAGCGATTTATGAACGCATATGACATTAATCGGCATTTTGTATGAAACACGTACCCATGAAATATTCCGTGGGAATTCTTCTCCGCGTTTGAAGTGCGTAGGGACTTCTCGTGCACAATATTTGAAAATTCCCTGGCTTTAGTCCGCAAGTTTACTATATCAACCGAGTGACCGCTGCTTTTCGCCGAAGTTGATGCCAACTTTAGCGGATAGAGGGTGTTGCGTGGTCAGCGCAACGAATCCCCACGACCGTTAATTTCGGTTTTCTAGACCAGGGACGCTACTTCTCCATTCAAGTAGCTCCTCAACTATCCTCACGAGGCTGAGGGGACCCGTTCCAGACCCACTACTTCTCAGAAAATCTGGTAGCGCCGGGAATCGAACCCGAAAGAACAAAATTTTTGAAGTCTAAAATGGAGGCTTGACCCAGTGGGAATTAAAGGTGACAAGTTTATGTTTAATCTAGTTCATGTTCTAGATAGTTTTCTTTTTATAAGCCTTCAGAATGTTTAATTAACTGAATGAACATCCGTCAATCTTGAAAAGCTGAAAGCTTCTCAGCTACTCAAAAAAATTTAACGTATACTTTGGAATTAAAGAGTTAAAGTGTTCACAAAAACCCTTTACTGGTCCTTACTCTCAGCCAAATGAGTTCATTATCTTTTATTTAAGATGTATTTTAATATTGTAGCGTAGTTGGTTGAGGCACTATGCTACAAGCCAGAAGGTCGCGGTTTCAAGTATCGATGAGGTCATTGGATTTTTTCAATTGACCTAATCCTTCCAGTCGCACTGTCGCCTTAGGGTCGACTCAGCCTCTAACAGAAATGAGTACCAAGCATATTCTTTGGGGTAAAGGGCGGCCGGCGCGTAGAGCTAACAGCCTTACCGCCATCGATGAGCCGATTGTTTAGAAAATGTGGGAGCCTCGACGTCTCACAACCCTATGGGCCTCCACGGCCTGTTACAGGGATACCTTTTTTTTACTGAGAGAGATTATGAAAAGCATTTGTTCCGTGAGCGGTTTCTTTCCTTGCTGGAGTACGTAACGTGCACTCATAAACTTTAACCGTATAATTCTTAATGTGTATCTGGTATCAAGTGGAAGTACAGTATGGCATGGTAACTGACATTTATTGCCTAAAAGATGATTTAGTGTTTATTGTATTGCTCGCCACGTGCTTCGGCTTCCCAGAGCTGGACTTCCTACCTCGACTGGCCAGAACTAAACCTTAAAATGCAGAATTCCTCCATCGCTACTGCAATGCTTGTCCGAACGTGACTCTTCCTAGGCAATATTGCGTCAGCAGCCAGTGACGTAGGTCCTTACGTCACCATAGAGCGTTACTACCAGCGAGAGTCCATAAATAGGACACACATGGGAGTAAAACAGCTGTAAAGGACGTAATGGGTTTTGTATATGTATCAGTAGGTAGCAGCACAGTCCAGCTTCATGATAGTTCAGGTAGTAGACGCGCATGCGCATGTTCAGAGGCTGGTTTCAGTAGTCAGAATGGCGAATTTGTTTGAGGGGTGTACTACCAAAGAGCAGCGTTCTGTTGTGCGCTTTTGTAGACAAGAGGACTCGGTGCAAAGGATATTCATAAAGAAATGTTGCCTGTTAAGGTGGGAAGTGTTTGTCGCTAAAGCGGTTAACAACTGGGCGGAAAACATTTTGTCGATGAGGAAAGTTTGAAACAGAGGTGCGGAAGCGGCCCAGAATAGTGTTGCGGGTTGCGACGCACTGGTAAAGCGGCGGGACACATGTGTCAGTGTTGGTGAAGCACATGTCGAGAACAAATGTTTTTCCCATGTTCGAATGTCACATGTTTTTAGTTTCATGTCTATTTGTGACCTATTTACTGACTCTTCTTCGTGGTTGGGCAGGATGGCTTAGCGGAAACAGCCTAGATTCATACTCGAGCTGGATTCGAATTTATGCTGGGACATCGACTATTCTGAGGTATTTCGAGTTTTTCTCAGTTCCTCCAAGAAGATGCTGGGATATTCGATGAGGCCGTGGACCGCTTCTTTTAAGAACCTTTCCAACCCATTAGCCATCAGCGTTAGTAGCATCCGAAGGTTTAGCGTGTAGATACTGACAGAGTCGTGAAATATGTTTTCAGCAGCCGATGGAAACCAAAGTCGCCATAGCAGAGATCTCGGGCTTTTCTTCCGCATGGTTGCCAACTCAAGTTCAGGCATACCAACATAAATGTTACAGATGAATTTCCTTATCGAGATACGTCGCTTATAGACGTCCACTCTGTGCCTACAGATGTCTGTAATACTTAATGGCGTCAGCAAAACTTTGCCTATCGTTTGGGCGTTTTGTTCTTCAACTTGTATGAGAATTACAAAATTGTGTGGAATATGTGACGTACAGAAGACATGCCTGAAGCTCTTTTTTTCAATGGCGATTGGTGAGCTTCTTGGCGAACACTTGGTTTAAATGGAGCTGTTTCCACACAGCCACACGGCTGGTTATTGATTCGGTAAGACTCTGCACAGTCTATGGTTGAAAAGCAGCTTTGTGGACTATTTATTTGAATGGAGTTGTTTCCACACAGCCACGTAACTAATTAGTGTTTCACTAAGACTCGTCACGAATGCTTGTGGCAGGAAGAGCGAAGCTTTGTAATATTGAAGCTTAGATCTTCAATGTGTCAATGTTAAACTAAAATCCGACGTTTCGGATATCTCTTTCTCGGGCATCAAGACCGAACGTTATGATGGAGAACACGATATCCGAAACGTCGGATTTTAATTTAACATTGACACGGCTGATGGCAAGAAAAGATTTTAGCGTATTAATTTGTCGTTGCTTAGGAAATGGCAAACATTAGAGAAGGAAGTTTATGAATGTTCATATGCAGAATGTCCAGTAAGCAATTCCGGGATTTGAAAAGGCTGCATTTTGTTAATTATCAACGCTACTGAGCAGCATTAATTCAGAGGTTATGTGCGGCTTACACATTGGGAGACACTAAGTGAGGTTACTGCGTTAGGGGCCCCAAGCACACCTAATTTTACCTAATGTGACAGATAAGTGCCCTTTTTACACTCAAGGGCATTTAAGAAACTCAAAACAAAAATCAACTTGTGTCAAGATTTTCTCGCGCTCTCTGTCATCAAAAGTCATTAGACTAGTGATCTCTTACGGAAATATGGTGGTAATTACATTTCTGCATTAGTGGGATTCTGCAGTACGCAGAACATTCATCCCGTAGCCAGTACACACAGAATGCAAGGGATGGGTCAACTGGTCACCTCATTTCGCTGCCTTGCCATGTAAGGAACTATTAACAACAGAATGAACTATTACCGACAGACAAAAATCAAGTTTCATGAGCTTCACAGAGAAAGCATGCACTGGGCCGAGCATAGAGCAACAATAGCATAACTCCACTCCCAAGGGAGGACATCTGATTTCCCACCATCTCAAGATTCAGTATCGCCTGCTAAACTTTGTGAAATTCTACTCCTCGCCAAGTACAATTAGAATGAACAAGTGAAGGAGAATGCATGTAGCACGAATTGGGGCGAATAGGAGTGCATATAGGATGGACAGCCTCAGTGGTCTAGTGATCTGAGTTCTGGCTACAGATCCACAGGTCACGGGTTCGATCCCCGGCGCTACCAGATTTCCTGAGAAATAGTGAATCTAGAACGGGGTCCACTCAGCCTCGTGAGGATAATTGGGGGGCTATTTCAAGGAAGTAGCGGCTTCGGTGTAGAAAACTGAAATTAACGGCCGTGGGGATCCGTTGCGCTGACCACGCGACAACCTCTATCCGCTAAAGTTGGCACTAACTTCGCCGACAAGCGGCGGGCTATCGGTCGCTGGCGGACTAAAGGACACGGAGTTTTTAATGGGATATTGGTGGGAAAGCCAGACGGAAAGAGACTGGCTAGAAATAACAAGAAGTAAAAAGAAGGTAAAATTATCCCTGTAACAGGCCTTGTACGCCCGTAGGGTTGTGAGACATCGAGGCTTCCACGTTTTCTAACCAATCGGCTCACAGATGGCGCTAAGGTCAGCCTTACGCGCCGGCCGCCCTTTACCCCAGGGAGATTTCTTGTACTCATTTCTGTTAGAGATTTAGTCGACCCCAGGGCCATAGAACGACTGGAGGGATAGGTCAATTAGAAAAGTCCACCTAATCGTGACTCGAACCCGCGACCTTGCGGCTTGTAGCATAGTGCCCCAACCAACTACGCTACCGCGTGCCCCCCCTGAAAACAAATACATAAAGTTAGCTGGGAAACAAAGGCGAATAAATAAACAAAGAAGAAGGACAGACTTGAAGCAAACAGAGGAGTGACTAGCGCAATATGGCTCCGTATGTATGTCCTCCAGTTCGGACTCTGTTACAGAGTACATCATTATGCGTCGTGACACAGACGTTTCGTCCCCAATGTTTGCGAGACGACTGTTCTCTGTGACATTTGAATTGTCTGATTAGCAATGCGCATGCCCGCACGATACAGTATGAGATGCTCACATAGAGGCCAGTCTTCATTATGTAGGTCGCTAACAATTCAGAACTTTCTTAGTCGAATTGTTTGAGATGTAGGAAGCAGAAGGGATCGAGAGGTAGAGCGACTGGCTGTGGGTTGAGCGGAGGAGGATAACAAGTAATGCGTATTGTAATCTCTTACTAATATTCGCTTTTTCATTACCCCACACTAACTACCTAACTTGATGGGGCTGAGCCCTTCTCAAGAGGCCGCCAGTTCTGCAGCTATTCCAGAGCTTCCCAGCATTTTATGGAACCCGAAAGTTCATTGCCCTGTTCACACTGATCCCTACCTCAGTCCAGTCCATACCACCCCATCATCTCCCTCTAAGATCCATTTTAATATTATGCACCCAACCACGTCTTGATCTTCCGAGTGGTTTCTTTCCTGTTTGTTTTCTCATTAATATCCTGCATTCATTCTTCTTCGCCCCTATTTATGTCAGGTCCGAAGCCCTTTGTGACATTTCGTAACAAGCTTATTTTTACAGTGAGTTGTTAGCACCACGCCCAACCCCTCAGCTGGAGGACCACCCCTTGTCGGTTCTCCGCGACTGTTATGGAGGCCGTCCCCTCCATCCGCAACCTGAGGACGCTTCATGCCGTAAAACACCACATGAAACAATGTAAATTTAAAACTGTATTGTACATCAAAATAATTGTTAAATATAACAATGAAAACGGTTCCTTCGGATGCTGGATGCTTCGAGAGCCATTGTAGACGCTGAGGAGAAGCGAGAGATCCCTTGACCCTAACGGGAATCGAAGGTCCTCTTCTCGGCCGTTGAGTAGGTAGCCTAATGTCTGTACCGACTGAGCTATCAGAGCTCCTATTTTGTATTTCGAAATTGTGTTCCATGCTAAGTTGAATGCATGAATGCTAATGTCTCTTTAGAGACCCCCTCCACTTGTGCTGCAATTTGTGCATAGTCATGGGATGTGATCGGCTGTTCTTGTGAAATATCAGAGAGAGACAGACAGACAGACAGGGAGAGACGAGAGGGGGACGGGGCAGTTCATTAACATTCGTAACAAAAATAAATTTGTAGACCCATAGTTTCGAGTTCTACAAGCCGGAAGGTCGCGGGTTCAAGTCCCAATGAGGTCATTGGATTTTTTTTCAATTGACCTTATCCTTCCAGCCGCACTATGGCCTTGGAGTCGACTCAGCCTCTAACAGAAATGAGTACCAGGAATTAATTAAATAATTTTCCTGGGGAGTAAAGCGCGGCGGGCGCGTAGAGCTGACAACCTTACCGCCATCTGTGAGCCGATTGTCTAGACAATGTGGGACCCTGAACGTCTCACATCCCTATGGGCCTTTACGGCCTGTTACAGGGATAGCTTCACTTACTTATAGCTTCGAGTTTATGTTTGTAGAACAGTATGACTGAAATTCTGTGGACGTTCTTCGAATGAAATGATATTATAGATTCAAGTGTTTACCAGATGGCTCTGTTGGAGAATATTCTTTAGTTAAACTTGTCAAGAATTTCGTGTCATTGATGTGCACATAGATTATGGTCTTCTGGATTATGACACTGTAATTTTGTGCGCCGGACACCGGTGTGTCGGAGGAACATGCTGCCTCCTCCTTCAGGATTTTGTAAGTTCAGGAATGGAAGGGCTGTCGTGGCAGCCAGAAAAAGGGAGACAAATAAAGGAACAATGTAAAAGTAGCTTCCAGTAATCTTCCTTGCAGTTTGTATACAGTCAGTCCACTCTAGGAACCAAGGTATGCAATACCTTGTACAGGCAGCGTTACGGAAGAAATGCCCTGTTTAAGTATGTGTGAATTTCCCAGCGGAGTATGAATACCAGAAGTGTGCTGAAAATAGGATGTAGTGATTTTCTATGTATGACGTAACGAGGTACGTCACTAATTAACTATGAGGCATCCTGTGTGTACGTCGCTGCTCATCTTTAAAAATTTTGTCCAAAGAGTATTAAAGATGAGTAGCGACACACACACAGGGAGCCTGCACACAATAAAACATGAACGGTGCTGGAAACAAGAAATAGCCGCTGCAGCACACGTAGACACAGAGCGGGTGTCCCTGGTATTTAAAACTTTAAATTTTATAAATTTTAAATTTTAAATTGGAATTCTAAAAATCAAATTGACGATCCTGGCTTGGCGAGATTTTAAAACAAAACTGACAGGCTGATGTTTTAGGTTTTGGACTGTGTGCAGTGTGACAGCTACGTAGTGAAAAATACCCCTGATGATGGCCAGTTACGGCCGAAACATGCAGTGCAGAGGAAGAAAAGACAAAGAACTACAACCATATAAATTGTTGCATTCACGACGGCATTTGTATTATTACATATGAATCTCATTAATGAGGCTTGTATTTCCTCATCGATACTTGTTACCTTCACATTCGTTAGTAACGAACCGTTAAGGGTGTAAAGATATTTAGCAAATGAATATCTTAATTTGTATTAATGTCTATATAAGTTGCAAGCCCAGAGGAAATAACAGTGCAACATTAAGGCCCAGGGACCCCGCAAGACAATTTTTATAGGCATGGGCTGTGAAATAAATACGGCTTAACAAAAAACGTGTTCTATCTAATTTACCGTGACTTAATAAGGAATTCGTAACGCACAGTTAAACCCAGACGGGAAGAAAAGTATTCTATAGGTGTTTAAAAATCGGCGCACATTAATAGTACTTAGGTCTGTGGCGGTTAGAACATTATTTTTTTATTTCAAGATGTCTGTACTTAAATGGAGGTAAAAGGTTCGGTTCTTACTCGATCATTGAAGTCACCAGTTTGAAATTTATGTTTCTGTACCCGCATTGAAGAGAAGGTTATGGCGGTCAAGCATTGTAAACACGTACTCAACACTAACCCTGGGCTCACAATGCTTGCACCCATAACTTTATACATTCATAAGAGCATTGAAGTACCCTGCATCTTGTGAACAGAACAATTTTATAGTAAAAAATATCAACATACGAGCACAGCCATTGGTGCTGTAGAATAGAAGAGGAATTATAAATGTGAGTTCTGTTAAAATATATACGAGAAATAAATAAGACTATTGTTTTTATGAAGAAATCAAGAGCAGATTAAGTATAGATAATTCAGTTCGGAACGTCTTGTCTTCTCTTCTGGTATCTACCGACATACATCAAGACATACCAAACTGTGTTTGTTTGTAGTTCTGTAAAAATATGAAGCAGCTTTGTCACGTTTGGTAGAGAAAGATGTTTGAGGGCATGGTGCTGAGGACTATATAAAAGAGGCAAATTTGTCCGTCTGCTTAATTAATTAAACACTATGCCAAGAAAACATATTGGGAGTGAAGGTATGGCTCTACCATTCTTGACCTCGACACTAGATGGAGGTGGCTGATGGCTTCACGTCCCGAGAACTTTACCTTCGTGGAAAGAACTTCCGGTACCCATTATATAAGAGGTTGGGTAGATCCCGGAGCCGGCCTGGACGCTGTGCAGAGGGGAAAATTGCTGTCCTTGCCGAAAATCGAACCCTGACTGTCAAACCCGGAGATCTTCGCTATACCGACTGAGCTTTGCACCATAAAACGCTGGAGTAGTCTGTCCTTGGATAGGGAGTGACGGTAATGAATTTCAAGTTTCATGAAATGAAGAAATTTCTTCACCAGCTCAGCGACTAGCAGCGTCTAGACTAAACGTCTGTTTCGTTATGTAAATTCGGGAGGTTCTCTTGGTAATTATGCCATATAAATCTTATATAATGTTTCTGGGCTGTAGATGGCCCAAGGAGCAAATCCACGGCTAAGTGGTCTCGTTAAATCCTTCTTGCGCTCAGGCTGTCGCTGCGAGTGTCGGCGCCGTATTCACTCGAGGATCAATGGCCCGTGAACCCACCCCGCAGTTTCCAGCACCGGTAAAGCCGTACACTTCTCCGAAGCCATTTAATTTGCGTTTATTTCCAAATCCGTGACCTAGGCTACAGATTCTTACTGAGAGAGTCGCCTTGTGCGGTAAGCGGGAAACACCCCGAGGTTTATATGCAGACCCCGGCAGAGACAGTTATGCCCAGTAAACACCTTGACACCCTGGGGTCCACATGCAGACCCCGGCATAGAGAGTTATGCCCAGTAAACACCTTGACACCCTGGGGTCCACATGCAGACCCCGGCATAGAGAGTTATGCCCAGTAAACACCTTGACACCCTGGGGTCCACATGCAGACCCCGGCATAGAGAGTTATGCCCAGTAAACACCTTGACACCCTGGGGTCCACATGCAGATCCTAGCCCGAACGGTGTTGTCTTGGGTAATGAGGCAGTGGAAGTAACGTCCGAGTCCTCTCTCTTCATTCTTCCTTTCCCTCTTCCCAAAGTTCCCTTTTTTATTCAGTTGTTATTTCTACTTTTCTTATTTATTACCCTCCCCATTCTTCCTCTCTATTCTTTCTTCCTTCCATTGTTTTATCATTCAGTTTATGTTCATTTAAATCCTTCGTTCATGTATTTTTGTTTTCTTCTCTTCTGTTCCTTTCTTAATTTTTTATTGTCTCTCGTTTATTTCTTATTTTTTTGTGTCCTTATTTATACATTTATTATTATTTATTTCTTCTTATATTTCATTTTTTCATTATCTCTTCCCCTTCTTAGTTTCTTTTCATCCAATTTCTCAAAATTTGTCCCTATTCTTCGTTTCTTCTTTTCCTTTATTCCTTTATTTCTTCCGTTCTTCCTTGTTTCTCTCCTTCCATGTTTACTTCTTTAATTCTCGACATCCCTATTCCACCCTTCCTCTTTCTTTTTCATTTACTGGTCCTTCTTTAGTAATTTATTTTCAATTTTGCTTATTTTCCTCCTATTCTTGTTTTCTTCTCCTGTTTTGTTTTTCTTCGTTATTGTTTCTCTTTTCGTGTTTCTTTATTCCTTGTTACCTTCTCTCATCCATTTCTTAATATCATTCATTTCATATCCCTTTCTTTGCCGCTTCCTCCGTTTCCTCTGTCTGCTGTCACGCATGCGCGCCCCGAGTCCCTTGCTGTGTCCTCAGATTTGCTAACGAAACCGCTACACTCGCGCGATTAGGCCGTCGAGGCCTTGCGTCTCGGCCCATAAATCTGTCAGCTCTTCACAAGCGCGCTTTGCTTCACTGACTCCTGATACCATCCACCAAACACCTGAAAGGCGTTCTGACGTTGTTTGCACAACATAAACTTCCATAACAGAGGAACAGATGAGTTCTCCGCTTTTATGTTGGTAATAAATAATTCGATATAAGGAATGCTGAAATGGGTTCAATGCTTATGGAACAATCGCTCGGGTGAAAAGGACTTTATGGTTAAACGGTCCTTAAGTTCTGCAACGCCGACCCCTCTCACCTCCCTCTCCAGAACCGTTTTTAGGGATGTTTCTTTGCGTGGGGGGAGGGGGCTCAAGTAAAAAGGTATACACCGGCCGGCGTTTATTATTATTATTATTATTATTATTATTTATTTGTTTGTTTGTTTATTTTCCTTCAATATTGTTTCTTCCAAGTACTTACCTGTAATTTGTATTTGACTTTAATAAGTTTGTCTATAATGTAATTACTTTCATCTGCACTGTGCTCTGTCTGTAATTGGCCTTGCGGCTGTTGACTCGGCATATAAATAATAAAGAATTGAATTGAATTATTAACAAGCATGGGGAGAAGAGAAACACATAGGAGTTTGGTGGGAGAGCCAGAAGGAAAAAGACCACTAGGAAGAACAAGATATAGGTAAAAAAGGCAAAGCTATCAATGTAACAGGCCGTGGAGGCCCAAAGCGTTGTGAGACGTCGAGGCTCCCACATTTTCTAGTCAATCGGCTCACAGATGGCTGTGAGGTTGTCAGTCTTACAGCCCGGCCGCCCTTTATCCCCCAGGAAGATTCCTCGTACTCATTTCTGTTAGAGGGTCGATCCCGGAAACCTGTATAATACAGAATTTAGCAAAGAAGAAATTTTGGAAGCATTCAGAACTGGAAGAGGCCCAGAAGGCCTAAATCTTGATATTACAGATGAATCTGAGGCTTCACATTGTCTGGCAGCATGCGGCTTACGGATCACGGTTTTACAACCACCGGGACCCCGCGATGTTGAACGAATTCTTGTGCGTTGCTGTTCCCAAATCGATCGCCCTTTAAAAGTGTAACACGACTTAGCGGTGAGAGCGAGGACCAGTGTGTGATATTCAAAAGCTGTGAGATATGAATGCCCCCCTCCCCGCCTCCTTTGACCCCAGTAGTGACGTTCCTTCAGCTAACGAGACGGGGAGTGTACGCCAATAGCTAACTTTCGCTGCACCGTGAAGCAACCATTTTACTGCTACAGTAATCTGAGAGCCTCCTTACACAGCGGGTTGCAGCAAGCCCCCAGCATCGCCAGTGACGTGCTGGACTTGAGGTTCTTACAGAGGTGGGACTATGAAAAGTAAAGTACTCATTTCTGGAATGCAACATCGTGTAAGTCGCTCAACGTTCAGACGTTTCGGAGGTAAATACTGCCTCCGTCTTCAGGGTCGACGAGTAAAAGAGGAATAAGTCGCGCAAGACCAGAACCTAGGGTGCATTGCAGCCACACCATTGAGTGTCCCGTGTTCTGTTGGTAAACATACCCAGTTTGGGCGCCATTTTCAGTTCTTAGGAATTTTGGTTTCCCTTGCGGTCTAGTGGTCAGATTTCCTGGCTACAGATCCAGAGGTCCCGGGTTCGATTACCGGCCCTACCACATTTTCTGAGAAGTAGTGAGTCTGGAACGGGGTCCACTCAGCATCGTGAACATAATTGAGAAGCTACTTGAATGGAAGAGTAGCGGCTCCGGTCTAGAAACCCGAGATTAACGGCCGTGGAGGAAATTCGAACAGAAGATGCCCTGAAGAGGGTAAGAGACTAACCCCACAGACGAGAAATCCCAAAGAGGATCCTCCTATGAAGCAACACAGCACAGGATGGATACAGAAGATCCCTACCTCCATTCATTCATCCTTCTCTTTATACACCTTTCGTTTCTTTTTCCGCCTCCTAGTGTACCTTCCGTTACTCCACAGTTTCCTTTTATTTATCTCCACTTCTCTTTCTCCTCGCCCCTTTTCCTCACAGCCCCTCCCCATTATTGTGCGTTCAGTGTCTCAGTAGTTTGGGTTGTGTGACGCACTGCGCAGTGGCGCTGAGTATGCTGCGGCATGTTGAGCGGCGCAGTGACGCGAACGCGCATGTAGGGGGATCCCCCTCCTCAGGTAGGAAGTAATTTCAGATCCGGCCGTTGTCAGCAGAATGCTCGGTGGATGTTGTCGAGTCTAGGCTCTAGGGTGTGTATGGGTTACAGTTCATCCCTGTCCCTCCCTCCCACAATGCAGCTGCAACCACAGCCCCGCTTCTTCTTGCCGTACCCTGCCAGGATGGTTCCTTGCCTGAATTTGGAGCCGGTCCATGCTGTAAAGATTTCCTTTCGCTAATTCGTTCATAACTGCAAAGCACGGGTTTCGAGTCACGAGGCTACTGTCCAGCTGGCGTTTATGTGTCAGAGCACCACGACCAAGCTCCATGGGAAAAGTGAGACAGACGCACAGAGGAAGGAGGAATGAAAGAGACGGAAGGATATAATTTTGGAAAGGAAGAGAGGAAGAAACAATGAGACAGGAAAGGAAAAGAACATGAGAGAAAATAAGATAATATGAGAGGAAGTGGGGTGTACAGAAAGGTAGAAAGCCATAGAAACGAAATGTGAGAGTATAGAAAGGAATGGAGGAACGCAGAAACGTAGAAGGAATATGCAGGAGTGAGGATAACAGACCGCGGAGACCCATAAGGTCAAGAGATGTCGAGGCTCCCACATTTTCTCCAGACAGTCGGCTCACAGATGGCGGTGAGATTGTCAGCCTTACAGACCGGCCGGCCGCCCTTTACCCCCAAGAATATTCCTGGTACTTATTTCTGTTAGAGGCTGAGTTGACCCCAGGGCCTTATTGTGGCTGGAAGAATTAGGTAAATTGAAGAAATCCAGTGATCTTATCGGGAGTCGAACCCTTGACCTTCCGGCTTGTAACATAGTGCCTATGAAAGGAAAAGACAGAAGGAGGAGGAAGGAAGTGGTATATATGCGACTAAAGGAATATGCTAAATAATAAATTCCGTGTGTTTCCTCAGGCTGCTAGATGCAGGCAAGGTGGCAATTGGGTTCAGTCCCCGGTGACTTCATGTGAGATTCGCGGTGGATGAAATGGCATGGGACCAGGCTTAGAAGGGGATGAGTTGCAAGGTTGGGAGTTTGATGGGATGGAACTGGCTCAGGATTGTGTCTAATGGCATGATATGGTTCTAGCGGTGTTTTAACCTACGGGTTCTGCCCCATTTTTATTTTAAATCGTTTGAATTAAAAAGTAATTACGTTTCTGCCCCGTCGGGCGGGGGCCGTATGCAGCTCGCCACCCACAATTTGCATTATGTTGTGCACGGCCCGAGGTACAGAAAGATTATGAAGCGCATTGCAGGGAACATCTCTCAACGGCACGTGTTGATGTCGCAAGCAATTGCTGCTGTATTAGGAATGCTGTTCTCTTAAGTGACGTCATTACATATTTACGTTTTATACAGCGTGTCCAGCTGCTGTAAACCAGATCCCAGCGTGGCTCTGGGCATGACGACACAACTGAAAGTTGCAGATACTCACTCAGCCTTCTTCAGCGCGACGGACAACTTCACGTACGCATTCGTGTCAGAGTGAAACTTCACGTACACATTGGTCTCAGAGTGAAACTTCAAGCATCCCTTGGTCTAGGAGTGAAACTTCACGTATCCCTTGGTTCAGGAGTAAAACTTCACATATCCCTTGGTCTAACAGTGAAACTTCACTTACCTCTTGGTCTAACAGTGAAACTTCACTTACCTCTTGGTCTAAGGGTGAAACTTCACGTATCTCTTCGTCTAAGAGTGAAACTTCACTTACCTCTGGATCTCAGAATGAACCTCCAAGATTCTTCTTAATCTCCGTCTTCTTCTGCAGCGAAGATTGAAGCAGCAATTTCTTCCGAAACGTCGGAAATCTAACATTCTACATGGCATCATATCCCAAAGGACAATAATCTTCGTAGTCAAACCGATGTCCCCATGTTATATAGAGCGGGTGCATACGGAACTTACAGCGACCGCCGCTTGTTGGCGGAGTTAGTGCCGCTTGCGGGCTGAAGCCAATGAGTTTTAGTTTGTTGTTACTGTAACATTGCCCTTGAACTGTGTAATGCGGAAATGAAAACTAAAGGCAGTTGAGTGGGTTTTGTATTCAGGTATATTATTACTCGTACCATTTTAGTGTCCGGGTTTTTCCACCCCAAGCGCTATATTCACATTTGTAACAAAAGTTTGTGGTAAGAATTAACCGCCTACTTTCCTTTGATATGACAGGGACCACATAGAAAACGACGACTCCAACAATTCTTCAATTGTTGTGCGTATTTGTTGCCGCGGGAACGTGTCTACCGAGCCATTGTCTAGGAACGTTAGGAGAATTCACATATAGACACAGACTGACAGGAGGTACTTACGAAGTACGCCGTTCAGATGGGCTTAGGTGCCATGATACACGTACCAATTTTCATAAATATTCAGGCATTCAGAAGTTACACAGACAGCATGGTGATCGCATAAACCTACTTTTATTTTTTTAATAAGGAAAGTAGGCTTAATTAATTAATCCCAGGTATAACTTGCCCTTTACGGATAATGAATTTTCAGGTTCTCTGAAATGCTGGAAATATTTTGACAAGGTGGGCAACTGTTGGCTCCTGAAGAAGGACTCAGTTAGTTATGAGAAGCAGGCGAGTATGTTGCTGGCAGAAGTCAGGGCAGTCGGTCTCTGACGTAAACATGAGAAAGAGACAGAAGATGTGTGGAGGAAATATAACAGACAGGGACAGAGAGTGAAGGCAGCAGAGGACGGAAGACAGAGTACATGTGTGACGTGTAAGACGTGCGAGAGCTGGATTCCTATCTCAAGGACCTGTGTTCATATCCCGTTATATTGATGCGCTGCATCTGATGCATAAGTAAGTTCTTCTGAGGAATGTTGCGTATTCTCTTTTTATCTCACCAGCGGTCTTTGGCTCTCAGGTGAGGTTCTCGTCGATGTGGAGAACGCCCTAAATTTACATTCGAGAAGTACCCAGTTCGAATCCTGAATACTGCTTTCCTTACATGTACTCGATATGTCATGAGTAGGATCAAGAAGTTTATCAGCTCATAAAGTGATAACCATCAGTGCTCACTGCGCTACAATCTGAACGACCGAGGAATCGGGGATCGATTCTCAGCAAGGAAAATACATTATTCTTTTCACCACATCCAAACCGACTCCAAAATTCAACTTTCCTTCCCGGGTATAAAGCGGCAGGGTTGTGAAGCTCCATCTTTTGATATGGTTATTAAATAGGACTGTACCTCCACGTCCCCTTACAACTTCACTACACGATGCTTAATTAAACTCAGAGACAATTTTACGTGTTACCTTCTTATTTCGGGAATTTTACATTGTTCAGTTGAAAAATGTCATTAAAATAATTATCAATGATCAAGTCAAGGAGGATGAGGTGGGCAGGGCATGTAGCACGAATGAGGGAAAAGAGGAATGCATACAGGATATTGGTGGGAAAGCCAGAAGGAAAGAGACCACTGGGACGACCCAGACAGAGGTGGGAGGATAATATTAAGATGGATCTTAGAGAGATAGGATGGGGTGGTATGGAGTGGATTGATCTGGCTCAGTGTGGGGACCAGTGGAGGGCTCTCATGAACACGGTAATGAACCTTCGGGTTCCATAAAATGCTGGGAAATTCTTGAGCAGCTGCAGAATTGGCGGCTCCTCCAGAAGGGCTCAGCTCCATGAGTAATTAAGTAAATCAGTCGCA
>NW_019740656.1:940832-1034002 GCF_002891405.2 Cryptotermes secundus | reverse complement strand
TCCCCCCCCCCCATGTTCATCACCGTTTTCGCATGATCCTACCATCGAATCCGGTCCTGGGTTAAATATAATCTATTCTACAATCTCACACACAATTTCTGCAATACCAATTTTAATATTATCTTCTCAGATATGCCTAGGTCCTCTAAATTGTCTTCTGCAGTACTTCGAAGCCCTCCGACTGAAATGTAATGTATTTCTCATGACCCTACGCGTGCTGCGCGCCCTGTTTATAAGTTAAATATATACTTAACAACGTTTCGGCGTATTTTGGGTCTAGAAGCGAATATCTCATGGTTAACCGGCAGACCATGACCTGAACTGGGGCTTATATTCATCTTATTGTGAGTTCGTTGTGGAAAGCGTAGCTCTTTGTGGGGACATTTTATGCCATGAGCAAGGCGGGCAACCGGCCGGGAGCCCTGAAACTGACCCAAACTCAAGAACGCGATGGATCTGAGGTTCGTAGAGCTGTGAGATGGAGTGTGCTACCGGTACAACTTCAACAACGTTTCGGAGATATATACTGCCTTCGTCTTTCGGTCCTAAGAATATCTGAAGCAACAAAGCAAGCAACTTGTCCTTTTAGCCTGAAGACAGAAAGAGTATTTTCTCCGAAACGTCGGTAAGCTCTACCAGAAGACACGGCGTAAAATCCCACAAAATGGTACCCTTATACCCAATATATATACAGATGTGTATCTGGCAACCATCTTCAAATCAAAACAGTTTTTGTATTATATATATTAAAATTTCGGCCATGTGAGCTATACCGGGTCCAAATTATTTCTGAAATTTGCAGTAAATGAGTAATGGTCGTTTTGTTTAATTAATTAAGAACTGTGCCATGAAGACGTAAGGGTGGATTGGAGGTATAGCTCCACCATTCTTGACTTCGGCACTAGATGGAAGTGAGTGACCAGTTCCAGGCTCCTGCCGCTTTACCCTCGGGGAAAGAGCCCCCGGTACCCGTTGGACAGGAGGCTGGGTGGGCCCCAGAGCCCGTCTGGACGCTGTGAAGAAGAGGAACATCTCTCCCCGTCGGGAAATAAACTCCGGCAGTCCAGCCCATAGCGAGCCTCTTTACTGACTGAGTCATCACGGTTCTAAATTCTGCTGTAGTGAGAGTGAAGATCACTGAAGCACTGAAAATATGAAACAGTTTTGTAACACATGAACTCCGTATGCAATTAGCGTCCGCCATTTTAAGTAACAGAAAATGTCACCATGCTTTTGGGAGCTCCGCTGTCCACTCCACAAGTATTGTATGGCGAGGGGCAACAAGAATGAGAGGGGGTGACTCATGGCGGGGAAAGGGAAGTCTCGAATCTTGTTGGCTGCCGTCCCAACCAAACACAGTTGATGATATTGTGACCGCATTTCTTCATTGTCATCAACAAGGTACGTCGCAATGCACAGGGGTACAGTTCAGTGTCTGGTATGTAGGCCGTTTACTGTTGTGTGTCGATTTGTGTGATTTAATGGCTAAAATTCCTGACAAATTTAAGATACAGAAGGTCGGAACATTTAGTAACCCCGTAGCAGACGAAGCCAGGGCTAGGTAGATTTAGGCACTCTTACAAAATCCTTAAAGAAAACGTTAGCAACGCCATCAGTAAGCCGCACACTTCCCGTTAGGTTGGACAAGAGCTACATATTAGAATCGAATTCAGTTTACGAAAGGATAAAGTAAACTACTAACATTGCGGTTTCCAGAATTTATTTAGTGACATCCCTTCAACTTAGGAAAGGTTTTATCTTGATCCACTTTCTCAACTTTGTGTGATTACAAAGAGAAAGTTTTTTAAGGTTTTATTGTTAAAATCTATTCATTAGATTTTTTGCGATCAGTAATACACTTGGTCGTCGACGAATTTCTCCGAAACGTCTGGAATTCTCTGAACTACACGGCATTATAACCCGAGAGGACACTTTTCATAGGGCCAACAATGAGAGACTCCAGACCGACACAAAAATGTGCCTTCTGGTTCGGTAAGTTCCCAAAAGTTTTTTGGCTAGCTGAGCAACTGCGGGATTCTCAAAGACTGTCCTTCATGGAATTAGTTAGCTACTTAAGTGTTGACACTGAGGGTCTGTGCACTCCATGTCGTTTTTGAGAACGTTATACGAGGATTAATTTTTACAGGAAGAGCCCTATTTGAGCTTCATATTAATTGTGTATCACGGATATGAGCGGAATTCCGGTCAAGAACTTTAAATGCTGACCTTCGTTGAGAAATTTAATTGAAATTCGGTTCATTTTGGAGACAAAATCTACTAATAAGTGAACGGGCAGGTATCATTTCCGCAACTTCTTTAGCTAATAAAATGTAAAACTATCCCTGCAACAGGCCGTGGAGGCCCACAGGGTTGTGAGAAGTCGAGGCTCCCACAACTTCTACAGAATCGGCTCACAGATGGCGGTGAGGTTGTCAGTCTTACGCGCCGGCCGCCCTTTAACCCCAGGAAGATTCCTGGTACTCATTTCTGTTAGAGACTGAGTCGACCCCAGGGCCATAGTGCAGCTGGAAGGATTGGTTCAATTGAAAAATCCAATGACTTCATCGATAATCGAACCCCTGGCCTCCCTGCATGTAGCATGCTGTCTCAATCAGCAGTGGTTAAAGCGAATAACATTTATCCTTCACTTTCAATATTGAAACCAGGTCAGGTGTCTGAAATGAGAGAGGCTGTAGTTGTAAATTAAAATCCAATTTATCCTTCTGCAGAATTCCTTATGAATTTCGTTCAGTGATTTGTTATGTGAAGAAAGATGCATTACGTACGCGCATTATAAAACTGCCCGACTTGGTAGCGTAAGGTGACAATATTGTTCACAGGCACTCGGATTGTTAGAGTCAGAATGCCACCGGTCACAATACCTCATCAATCTAAATTAGATTTTTAACACCTGTCTTCCACATGAAACGCAGAGTGATGGATCAGGCCTCAGACTTGCTGCAGGGGAACCGTTGCTAGGGACAACGTGAAAAGATGGAGACTGGNGGGGGGCAAGACCCTCGTGAAGCCTGTTGCTTTTCGCTGAAAATCGCAGAACATGGTCTCAGACCCAAGGTCCGCATGAGGAGACCTGGAGCAGAGATTGCACCTACATTGTGGGAGGGAAGACTGGTGACGCACAGTAATTAAGGTCTAGTTAAAACTCATGCACATCTTAACCAACTAACTCCATGAATTTTCATTTCATGCATCCTGTTGTGTTGTGGCGGTTAATAAAGAGATTGTAACTCCATGAAACTGAAGTCTTCTTGAAAAGCCACCAGTTGCTCACCTATTCAAGAATTTCGCAAAATGTTATGGAACCTGAAGGTTCATTACCCTCTTCACAAGAGCCCTCCATTGGTCCCTGTCCTCAGCCAGATAGATGCAATTCATGCCAACCCATCATTTCTCTAATATCCATTTTAATGTTATCTTCCTACCTATGATTAGGTTTTCCTAGTGGCCTCTTTCCTTCTGGCTTTCCCACCAATATCCTATATGCATTGCTCTACTCCCCCATTCGTGCTACATGCCCTGCTCATCTCAGCCGCCTTGTCTTGGTACTTGGCGAAGGGTACAAGTTATGAAGCTCCTCATTATGCAGTTTTCTCCAACCTCCTGCCACTTCGTCCCTCTTCTGTCCAAATATTCTCCTCAACACCCTGTTCTCAAACACCCTCAATCTGTGTTCCTCCCTTAATGTCAGAGACCAAATTTCACACCCATACAGAACCAAAGGCAAAATTATAGTTTTGAGTATTCTAATTGTTATGTTTTTGGACAGCAGACGAGAGGACAAAAGATTCAGGACTGAATTGCAGCAAGCATTACCCGAGTTCAATCTCCTCTTAATTTCCTCCTCAATCAGGTTTCGATCTGTTACTCTCATTCCCAAAGATTGGAACTTTGCCATATTATGAAAGGATCTATTAGGTGCCTATGTTGTGACACTACGGGTGACAGCCGGAATAGTGGGGCCAGAGTAGACGTTCATTGCTAGACAACGACCCGGTAAACAGGTTCCCGCGGAAATGAACACGCACTCCCGTTCCTATACAAAGGCGAGGTAAACACAGTGAGAGTGAGGCTGACTTACCTGTGTCCAATCCCCGTTCGTGTTCACGGCTTAATGCTTAATTAATTTAGCCCAGGGATTGTTCACTTAATGACGCCGTCAGCAGCTCAGAACGTGAAAGGTCGAATGGTTGGGTGATTAGTGAACGATAGAGTGAAAGGGTTGTGGAAGAATCCTATAGTAATTTATTCGAAAATAATAACCCAGCATTATTCTGGGGTGTACCAATGGAAACCACGGAAAATTTCATTTGGAATATTCAGTGTTCCGGCTGGGATTCGAACCGGAGTTATGGGGAACCACTGACGCTGATTGGCTCTCCCCACTGTTTACTTGTTCAGTCTGTAATTGACACCTGGGGACATTTTAGAATTTGGTATTTCATTTTGAAGATCACCGTCTTCATTCTTGTTACACTCTGTATAGCAACTAGGCTACTGGCTGGACGACCGAGGACTCGAACTTCGATTCCCGGCACTGTAAGACTTCTCTCTCGTCCCTAGCGTCCGACCGGCTCTGGAACCCACCCATCCTGTTATCCGATGGGTACCGGGGGTAAAGTGACCGGGGCGTGAACCTGACAACACACCTCCATGTAATGCCGAGGTTAGGAATGGTGGCTCTATACCTTCACTCCTCCATTCGTCTTGATGGCGTAGTGCTTAATTCAGCCCAAGGATTCGCTATTATGAAATTATCTAGACCAACCTGTTCTGTCGAACACTGCTGCACCCGCAAAGCTGTTCTGGGGCATATTTGCAGACTGTTGTGATACTGGGTCCTATCGAGCGGAGCTATTGTTTACCCTCTCACTGTGCTGTGTTATAACACATGTGGCCTTGTTTGGAATAAGGAACGGTTAGAAGATTCCAAATGTGGAACAGAGACATGGCCTTTGAGGCCTGTTCCCTCGCATGAAACTGGGCCATCAAGATAGGATACTTTCCCCTTCAGAATGCACCAACTGCCAGCTCCCGAGGCTTCTCCTCTTGTTGCTTGACACGAGGCTAATAACGAGAACTGATGACAGGTGGCAGCACCAGGCTCGTCTCTCAGTGCATCACTTCGGCAGGCTCGTCATTCGAAACTTGGGCCTTCCAGTTCCACCATTCCTGAGCTCGGCTTTAGACGGAAGTGCCTGGACAGTTTCACGCTCCTGCCGCTTTGTCCCCGGTACCCACTGGATAGGAGGCTGAGTGAGCCCCAGACCCGGTCTGGACGCTGTGGAGAAGAGAAAAATTTTGCAATGCCGGGAATAGAACTCGGATATTCCAGTCCGTAGCCCGTCCCTATACCAACTGAACTATAATCTTGCAGGGTAAAAAGTAAAGAAAAAAGTAAAGGTATCCTTGTAACAGGCCGTGGAGGCCTGAAGAGTTGTGAGATGTTGAGGTTCCCACATTTTCTAGATAATCGGCTCATAGATGGCGGTGAGATTGTCAGCCTTACGCGCCGGCCGCCCTTTACCCCCCACCAGAAATATTCCTGGTACTCATTTCTGTTAGAGGCTGAGTCGAACTCGGGGCCTCAGTGCGGCTGGGAGAATTAGGTCAATTGAAAAAATCCAATGACCTCATCGGGACTTGAACCCGCGACCTTCCGGCTTGTAGCATATTGCCTCAACCAACTGCGCTACAGCGTGCCCCAATCTTGTCCAGGGTACAGACCGTAATTACATCTGACTTGTGGGTTTGGCGTTGGAAACGTGGCAAGAAATAGCAAGGCAGTGGCTACAGCTGCGTTGTGGGAATGAAGCTGGATCTGCTGTAAGAAATAAACACGCTACAATCGTCATCTTAGTCAGTGGACTCGCTTGCTGTTGAGGGTGGCCATGTCTGCGCACGCGCCGGCCGCTGACGGACCGCAAGGTGCTAACGGAGATTGCAACAGAGCGAAGAGGACAAGTGTGAAGGGGGCAACACAATAAGGAGAGGAGAAAGCGGGAATAAAGCAGAACACAAAAGGAAATGAACAGGAAGAAAAATGAAGTTGAGAAAAAGAAGAACAGAAATAAGAGTAGAGATGAAGAGGAGACTCAGGAAACAGAGAAGAGACAAGAAAGAATTAGACGGAAGAAGAGAAGAAGACAGAAGCTGTAAGATGGGAAGGTTTCAAGGTTGACACTTTTCTCTATACCGCTGCAAGATCTGGCAACAGTGTGCTCACTCCTCATCCATGTAACTTCCGAGGCCTTATAAAACTTAATTTCACAGACGATGAGCGACATTTATTGGCATTTTGGGGCCATAAACATCACCGGTCACGAACACCAAGCCTCGGGTAACAGGAATAATGCAGGACACTTCACTCCAAAATAAGTAAGTGGAATTTATGTTGTAAAATAGCTCAGTCATGAAGCTGTGTAAAGGTCACAAGACATCGGGCCAGCTCTTGGGAACGGCTGAGGGAATAAGCTGCGATGTCTGGACACAGGAGCGTGGGTGGTCCTCACAGCCCTAATTTACTCCACACAGGTTGTAGGATTTTAGGTTTTCACAGGGGCGGTTATGATGAGTTCTATTTTCTGAGATTAAGTGCTGTGTAATACGTTGGAAAGCAGCCGACGTTTAGGAAGAACACGTCGCCTCAATCTTGATCTGCTTGCTACATGACTTCGGCCCGGAACATAGGCGTCATGAAGTAAGAATAATTGTAAACAGAAGGCATGGCGAGAGGGGTGAAAGTATAGCAAAGGAAATGTCATGTCACGTAGAAAGGATGCCTCCTGATTGTTTTCTATGGCAAGACTATTTATATCACACTGCTGGAAGACGAGACATTGCGTATCCAAGAAGAAGATGGACACAAAATTCCTTTAGTTTCGGAACGACTCGTGACCCAACTCTTAAATTGTCACAAGGAGGAGTAAAGCAGATAGCATACGAAACACGCATGCGTAAAGAAATTCATGTATAACTTTATATTTCACATCGACGTCTCTATACATAGTGCTAGTAGGGCTTCCTGCACCATAAATATGCAACCGCGCCCCCCCCCCCTGCTATAGTACTTCCAGCCCCAGCCATGACCTGTGTGAGATTGGAACCAGAGACCTGCGCACTACAGTTCAAGTCGGAAGATGAAACTGTGTGTACGAGTATAGTGCCTCTGTTGACTGTAGCTGTCATTGTGACGCAGTGGGCTGCCTCATTCCTCCGTTAATCATCTGTCGATTCCTGTTTCCGTTTGCCTCTCTTCGATTGTCCGTGACTAACCGATGTTCCCATAACAACTCACGTGACATTGATAATTTCACGTGCCTTGTGTCTGCTGGGCTGAAGCAATAAGCCGCACGCGGTGTGAGAGTTCGTTTATACAAAACCTCGACAAGTATCACTGCGCTATCTGTGATCGGTACCAATGATCGTCCGACCCATCATGACTTCACACTTTTCTCATATAAATGATTTCAGGCTCGTTCGTGCCGTTACACTGAATTGATGACCCATCTACAGGGTGATTCATTTAGAAGAAGCCCCACATGCATTATTAATGTGGCATGTAGGCCCGTTATTAGGCAACGACCGCGAAGTAAGAAACTAAGTAATGGTTCTGAAAACGGCCGTTGTTAGACAATAGCTCAGTAGGGATCACGTGGTCACCCAAACGGACAAGGAAGCAACAGTTTGCACTGAAACAGAGGTACAGTGTTCTATACGCGGTCCGTACAGAGATGTTATAAGCAGGGTCAGCTGTTATTGAGTCAGTCAGCCAGTAAGTTAGAGGACTGCTGAGGTTCAGTCGTTGTGAGACGTTGCTGTTAGAAGCCGGAAACTGAGGCATGGGGACAGTTCGGGAGCCCAGAGGAACGTCTGTAGTTGGAAGCCGCTATCAAGCAACGGCTAGTGAAGACTGTAACATACTGGGAAGACCTAGTGTGTCCTATTTGTGAAGCATAATAAAGAGATGTGTGTATAAGTGTGCAATAAATCCCCGTATGTGGTCACTCTATCACGTGACAGTATTAATTCACGCAGTAATGTAACGATGTAATCGAAACCTCGTTACATGAGAAGATAATTGGGTTACAGAAAATGTTGAAATTGGTTTGCGCCTGAAGACATAGGCAGACAGCAAGGCGGGAGGGACCTCGCACCACGAACAGAGCGGGCGGACACAGGTCAGTGCTGGAAACTAGACAGCGCTCCTAAATCTATGAGTGGTTTATACTTCCGAATGAATGTCAGTCAGTTGTGTGACATATGATTTAGACTTGTGGAGTTCTGTACCTGAAATCTCACTCAATTAAGGGGGGATGAGTCCACAGTTTCTTTATGGAAGCGGTCCACGCCCTAACCTACATAAACGGCTGGGAACGCAGTCAGGGTTCAGAATGCATATCATCTGGATTAGTTCAGTGGCGTGGGTTACCCAGCGCTTACAGGATCAAATTATCCTTCTGTGTGTACAAAGAAGTCTGTTACAACCTCGATTTATCATTGTCATTAACCCAGTTCCGGACTACCATAGCAAACAAACTGTCAAATATTAACACGTGAGTCATGCAGTAATTCACGAACAAGCGAGCAGTCTTTAATATACCATTACTGTTCCATGATAATATTTTGATGCAGTTATGTGAAGTGTAATATACTACATAGGGGCACGCGGTAGCGTAGTTGGTTGAGGCACTATGCTACAAGTAGGATGGTCGCGGGTTCGAGTCCCGATAAGGTGGATTTCTTTTCAATTGACCTAATACTTCCAGCCGCACTATGGCCCTGGGGTCGACTCAGCCTCTAACAGAAATGAGTACCAGGAATCTTCCTGGGGTAAAGGGCGGCCGGCGCGTAGAGCTGACAACTTCACCGCCATCTGTGAGGCGATTGTCTAGAAAATGTGGGAGCCTCGACTACTCACAACCTAATGGGCCTCCACGACCTGTTACAGGGATAGCTTTATTCTACATAAATGAGGTGGTTTATTGTTGATTATTTGTGTGTGTTATTCGTGGGAGATGGTGTTAAATTAGGCTTCGACATGCAGGAGTGGACAGAAATGCTGAAGAAAGCAGGAAAGTCAATAGTACAAATGCTTATACGGAAAATGGTGTGTGTACCCGCTGAATTCTTTGCGGGTGTTACAGTAAATGACTAAGAATTAATTTGGACCCACAGATGTTGGAAATTTGTCTGTGTGATGGTGATTCCAGCAGAAGCACCAAATTCATTGACTTCCAGCTCCGTATTTCTCTGCGATGCTAATTCATGCTGTCATGCTGTCTTGAACACATGCGTGACAGCAGAGAAACTGAGCTTTCCATCTGTCAGTACTTATCTCTACAGCCGGGATAGCTCAGCGGTATAGCTACGGGCTGTAAGGTCGGGGTTCGATTCCCGGCAGGCGCCAACAGGTTTCTCTCTTGCCCACAGCGTCCAGACCGGATCTGGGGCTTATAAGCCTTTTATCCTATATGCACCGAGGGTAAAGCGGAAGGATCGTGAAGCTAACCACTCACCTCCATCTAGTGCCGAGGTCAAGAATGGTGGATATATATCTCCACTCCCCCGTGCGTCTTCATGGCGTAGTACAGTGAAATTTTTTCTTTTATCATTCATCTTTCTGTTCTGTTCACCACATTTTTTTTATTTTCCCGGAAATTTGGCAGAGGCGAACACTAGGAAACGTAGTTCGGAAGCATAAAGAGGAAATGGGAGGATAATATTAAGATTGATCTTCGATTTCTGATACCGGAAATGTAGACATTGACATTTCAATCTGAAGCCACGTGCACACGCTGGTTTCTCGTTCGCGGATTTTTCTACCTTGAAGATGGAGGCGATAAGTTCCCCCCGAAACGTCGGTTTACACTAGATATACACGACGCCACATCCCAGAAGACGGCATTCTTCATAGTCACCGCTGTTAAAACCTCAAGTCTTACACTGACAGTTCAAATTCTCGAAATTTCCATTTCCCGTCGCGCATGTCAGTTGCCAGCCACAGTATCTGCAGAAGTTGGATTCATTCATCCTCTTGGAGCGGCAGACTTGGCTCTAAAATAAATAACGCCCAACGTGGGACACTTTATGCATATGGCATGTAATTGTTCGCAGAAGGAAACGCTTTGGGAGCAAGAAGGGCACAAGAGGGTTGGGAACTGGAGTGGCACGATCAGAACCCCGCGTGGGGTCCGGACTCCCCGCTCGCGTTAACCTACAAGCATCCATCCCTTCCCTGTCTCCGTACGAGTGTTTAAAATTAATGTACGCTAATTATACGACCGAACCGCTGCTTTATGACGCATATTGTAGTTCCAAGTACCGGTCTATAATCTGGGGTTTGTGGTTTGTAGCGTTTCACGAGAATTAAGTACCATTTACTTACACATAAAATGTTTTATATTTTACAAATAATTTTAAAAAAATACGCAGTTAAAAGCCAGCCAGGGCAATGTGTGACATACTAACAAACAGAACAGGTTCCGTTGGATCTGAGGTTATCGCAGCGGTAACTACGACATCTCACAACGTACACTATGATTGTTTACCGACGTTTCGGTACCTACTGCATCCAGGATTGAAGAGTAAGCCAAGCAATTAGCAAGCATAAAAAATATGCTTGCTGTCTAGGTTGGTATAAGACTGCTGATGTTTCGGAGAAACTTGCTGTCTTCATCTTCAGGGTAGAGGCGTAAACCAAAGCAAGTAGAGCTATGCTGGCTTGTGTTTGGTTGACTGACCTACCCCTCAACGCTGAAGATGTGTTGATACGCTCCTCATAAAAGCCAGTGAGTCTCTATGAGTCCTCACGGTGTCACATCCCAAAGGACAATACTGTTAAAGACAGGTTAAAATATTTATTGATGACAGAACTTAGAATGACATCTCGTCTTACGGGGGCTGCCGAAATGAATTATATATATCCTTCGAATGGGCCACACGGTAGCGTAGTTGGTTGCCGGGTTCGATTCCCGATGAGGTCACTATATTTTCCTATTAACCTAATCTTTCCAGCCGCACTATGGCCCTGGAGTCGACTCAGCCTCTAACAGAAATGAGTACCAGCAGTCTTCCTGGGGATAGAAGATGTGGGAGCCTCGACGTCTCACAACCCTATGGGCCTCCATGGCCTGTTACAGGGATAGCTTTACCATTTTAGGGTTATTAATGGGCAGCTTGGCATGCACTGTCTTCGCTCGCTCGGAAGCCGGGATCGTGGGTTCGAATCCCACTCAGGGCATGGATGTTTGTGTGCGTTTTTCTGTGTTTGTCTACAGGTACAGGTCTTTCGACGAGCTGATCACCCGCCCAAGGAGTCCTACCGAATGTGTAAGATCTAGAAAAACCGAAGTGAACGGAGAAGTTCATGGAGGTAGGCCTAGGCCCACTGGGGCTGTAGTGCCAAGGGGGGAAAAGAAATAGGCAGCTTAAGTATTTGAGTCTGCACTGCATCAGAACCATGCCTAAGATTTCAATATATTCCTCGCAAGACGTTCTGCATCTGTTTTATGGATAACATCTTGTTAATGAGTTTAGCAAGAGAATCGTTACCTATTTTCCTATTCGTACGAAACGTAAAAAGGAGGTGGTACGTATAATAACCATTGTACTTTGGAGGGTCACAATGAAGTGACGGGGCGATTTCGAAGCGTGGGATTTTCCATGTGATTTATTTCCTCGTGTTTCAGATGTTGTAACTTCAGGTTAGAATTTCATTTCATCCATTCTTCCTTCAGTTCCTGAGTCCTACTCCTGTGTGATGAATTGCAATTGCAAAGAGAGACGTTACTCGTGACGTCATGTGAAAAGAATTCATAATTTTATCGCAGTTCAGAGGGAAATATTTATCTTCAGATGAAGTAAGAATTAGGTTTCAGCGCAAGTATGAGAGTGTGCGGCTCCGGCTAAACATTCATTTTGAAGGACGTTTCTAAGGTATTTTCATAGCGGGACGTAATACACACAGATTGCATCGTGACTTTCCACACAAAGGCGGCAAAAAGGTGTCAGAATTCATGTTTCATCAGATCATTATATTCGGAATTAAAGTAGGACCCCATTCATAACACGAAATTTGTGAGACATTACATTTGTATCTCGTTTTAAGCATAACATCACTTTTTCACCAATATGGACGGTGGCAGATGTGGGGGGGAAGGGGGTGTAGAGAAGCTAGACACATCCGCCCTCTTATAGGTTTTGAAGAATATATCAAAATTGAAGAAAGGGGCATATGCCAAATACTAATAAAAAAAGCAAAGCTATCCCTGTAACAGGCCGTGGAGGCCCTTAGGGTTGTGAGAGGTTGAGGCTTCCACATTTTCTAAACAATCGACTCACAGATAGCGGTGAGGTAGTTAGCCTTACGCGCCGGCCGTCCTTTACCTCCAGAGAGATTTTTGGTATTTAATTCAGTTAGAAGCTGAGTCGACCCCATGACCATAGTGCGGCTGGAAAGATTAGATCAATTGAAAAATTCAATGACATCATCGGGAATCAAATCCGCGACCTTAGAGCTTACAGCATAGTGCCTCAACTAACTACGCTACCGGGTGCCCCAAATAAAAATAAGACGAAAGTTCTGGGTAAAAAATCAAAACACAGTACTGCCACTTGATACGAAATTTCTGTATCCAGAATTAATTTAAAGCTTTGTTGACATTTCATGTTATCATAACATTGCAGAGTAATGTTATTAATCTCTCTGCTTTCTTCCTCAGACTTTCTCTCTTGTTCCTTCGAGTTCCTCTTTATTTGTTTCAGCAACTGGGACTTGCCGTTGCTTTCTCTACTTTAATTCATCAATTCCAGCTTTCTTTTATCGAGAATTATGATCCACCAGGAACAGACGCGAATCAAATACGAGTATCTCCATGTTGTTGCACGCCATTGGGCAAGATTTTCTTGATTTACGAACGACAGACGGAAAGACTACATGTGGTGGCATCTGAAATGTCTTTGTGACACCACATTTTTTACTCTTATATGACTCTTATTTCTAGTGGAGCTTTACCTGAGACTTATAACGACAGGTAAACGGCGTCGTCATGTGATCTAGCTTTCATCTTCATCATTTGAACGTTAAGAAGTTCGTGACGCGCTGGAGAACGGCAGAAACAAGTGGAAATATGTACTCGAGTGTTGGACTGCATCTGCTTTCCAAATTCATCATCTTCATGAAGAGTAATGCCTCCTGGATGTGAGCCTCTGGAGTCTGGTACACTTTCACCGACGTCTTCAAGCAAGACGTGGCCTCAGTCTTCAGGATCGAAAGGCAAATCAAGTCAAGAAGACACAGAACCCAACTTTTATTGCTTATTTCCTTGGCTTACTCTTCCACCCTGAAGATGGAGGCAATACGTTCCTTCCAAACGACGGTGAGCTTCTACCAGACTAAACGAAGTCACAATTCAGAAGAGAGAACTCTTTGTAGTCACCCTGGTAAGAAACGGAAATCCAGACCTATACCTAAATTTACCGTTCAGTAAAATGTGGGGATATTCCTTGACTAGCTGAGATACTGTTAGCTTTTCGTGAAGCATTATGAGCGAATAAGTTGGAATAGCGGTAATGATGTTTGTCGGGGAGGTCCTGGGTTCGAATAGCAGCCGGGACACATTTTGTCCTGGATCCTACCAGACAAATTCTGGGAAGTACCTCGTCTAGAAGACGATAGCTTCCTTCCAAATCCTTGTCGATTCGTCGTTAGTTTATCACCATACCATTAGCACTCTTAGTGGAGTTACTTTGGTACTGGTGTCGACATTTCGGGGGAGGGGTTAGTTATCGACGGTCTCACGGTAGAGCCTGACAGGGACCTGCAACAGTGTGCAGAACTGCACTTTTCGTGACTGTACAGGAACATTTTATAGCTTACTGTATGTGTAGAGAGGCTGTAAAGCTATTTAGGTTCCCGCTGTCACCGTGCAGACTGCCAGGGACCTGCAGCAGTGTGCAGAACTGCACTTTCCCTGACTGTACAAGAACATTTTATAGCTTACTATAGGTGTAGAGCGGCCCTAAAGCTATTTAGGTTCCTGCTGCCACCGTACAGCCTGACAGGGACCTGCAACAGTGCAGAACTGCACTTTCCCTGACTGTACAAGAACATTTTATAGCTTACTATAGGTGTAGAGCGGCCCTAAAGCTATTTAGGTTCCTGCTGTCACCGTACAGCCTGACAGGGACCTGCAACAGTGCAGAACTGCACTTTCCCTGACTGTACAGGAACATTTTATAGCTTACTGTGGATGTAGAGCGGCCCTAAAGCTATTTAGGTTCCTGCTGTCACCGTACAGCCTGACAGGGACCTGCAACAGTGCAGAACTGCACTTTTCGTGACTGTACAGGAACATTTTATAGCTTGCTGTAGGTGTAGAGAGGCTGTAAAGCTATTTAGGTTCCTGCTGCCACCGTACAGCCTGACAGGGACCTGGAACAGTGTGCAGAACTGCACTTTTCGCTGCCTAGGAGAGATTGGTAGATTCACAAGAATGCATATACTATTTTAGGGTATCACAAAGTTTCAGAGCCCCTGCACAGTGCTAACTTGTTCAGGAAATGACGCCACACACTTCAAAATACCGCGGACTTGCTGTGTCTCACTGTAGGGTGGGCGATTTATTCAGGAGCGGTGCTCTGATATGTAGGGAGATTTGAGTGGGAAAGATGGCATCTCTTGTCAGTGGCTTCCTTGTGACGTCCTGCGCAGAGTAACAACTTGTATGTCATATGCGTGTGTAGTAATTTATCACACCATGTTCTTTATTCTTCTTCTTGTCTTCCATATGTCTGCCAGTGCAACACCGTTAGGCACCCGTCCTACTGCCGATAGTGCGTCATCTGCTTCGAATAACAGCGGCGCAAGTGACATCTCATACAACGAAAAATTAACAAAGCGCAGAGAAAGAGCTTGTAGGATGTGACGCCGTGTAGCTTGATGGATGTTTAATGACGTATCGGAGAACAGCAATTCTTCCATCTTCAGTGCCAACAATATGTGAAAGGAGCAAGTCCGTGTTCTTCTTGCATCTTGCTACTTTATTGAATAGTATATCTTTGACAATGAAGATGGAAGCAGTAAGTTCCTTCGAAACGGTGATGAACGCCTACCGCTCTACATAGCGTCATATCTCAGAAGAAATTGCTCTTTATAGTCACTGCTGTAAGGCACGCGGTAGCGTAGTTGGTTGAGACATTATGTTACAAGCAGGTAGGTCGCGGGTTCGATTCCCGATGAGGTCATTGGGTTTCTTCAATTAACCTAATCTTTCCAGCCACAGTATGGCCCTGGGGTTGACCCAGCCTCTAACAGAAATGAGTACCAGGATTCTGCCTGGGGGTAAAGGGCAGCCGACGCGTAAGGCTCACAACCTCACCGCCATCTGTGAGCTGATTGTCTAAATAATGCGGGAGACTGGACGTCTCACAACCCTATGGGCCTCCACGGGCTCTTACAGGGACACCTTTGTGTTTTACCTTTTAGTCACTGCTGTGTGAGGACCTCAGATAAAACAATTGACAAACTCCTTACCCGGGAGAATAGCACAGAAATAATTCTCTAGACATATAACCGGAAGGTGATACATTCGAATTTCGCCGGGACACTGACAAGTCCCGGACAATACTGGGACAGTACGTCAAATTAGGCCACGACCCCTTCCTTCCACATCATTTCCAATTCATTATTCATTAATTATCCTAGCGTTCAACGCTGTGTACACAGAGATTACACGAAAATAATTATGTTCTTGCCCCCACACACGCGTTTCTTGAAGAATAAACCGCAATGAGGTCAGCGTTCACCGTTATAAGCTTTAATGTCTTGAAGTATTTCTTGAAAGAGTTCCTAAGTCATTGTTTAATAAATATGTTGTGTATTGTTCACACGATAGCACAGTGGTCCGATGATTCTCATTATGAAGACCGATACTGCAGATGTCCTGAAACCGGTCGACATACTTGTTTCAGAGTGTTCGGTGTGTTGGAGAAAGGCAGCTTTGTAAGCTTCATGCAACTCGGATCAGGGAAAGAATGAACACGGGTGACGGCGTTTCAATTCTGCCGCGTGCTCCCCCACCTTGCTTACGTTGTTCGTTCCCCTCTCTGACAACCAATAACAATGAGAGAAGGCAAAGAGAGGGAGAACCTAGGGAACATACAAATAGCGGAAGTTGCTAGACAGAAGCATAGGCGAGAATCTGTGTGTATTCTTTCCCTGACTCGGTTTTAGAATTTGATTAATAGCTGAACCAGTATAACGACGAGCCAGGGGCTGGATGGCAGGGTTTGAATCCCGAAAAGGGAAAGATTTTTTTCTCTTTTTCACAGCGTCCAGACTGACTCTGGTGTCCACCCAGCCTTCCATCCAATGGGTACTGGGGGCTCTTTCCCCGGGACAGAAAGGGCGAAGCACGAAGCTAACCACTCACTTAATTTAGTACCAACGTTAGGAATGCGTGGATCTGTACCTCTGTTGTTCCATACGTCTTCATGAAGTGGTGCTTAATTAAGCACAGATGCGAGTTTACCTTATCACAAAACAAGATGCACCCTACTTCGTGTACAGTGTACAGGTCTACATTCTAGCAGCCACGCAAGAAACCGCTAGTTTTCTCACAAGTAATGTCTGAGTGAATGAAATTGCAGGAGCAGCTTTGTCGGTGGAAGTAAATAACTTCTGGGAAGAACAAGTCGCCTACTTTCCATTGTACGACACGGACCGCATAGAAATAGGCAGAATTAGGAGCGCACACAGACGGATCGTTGCCTAGCAACGGTAAGGATTGAACACATGGACATCAAGGTGATTTCATAAGCCTTGTAACAAAATATCAGGGGGGATATACAGACAGAGGGACATAGACCGCAAGGTGATGTCATAAGCCTCCTTTTATTTTTCAAAATGAGGAAAGTAAGCTAAAATTATATCTCTACAAATTCAGTTGTTTTACAGCTGAGACACGTCTGCGCATTCGTGCGATTCTACCAGTCTTGACGGCTGTATGACGTCATGTGATGACGAAGAAAGCTGGTCGAAAAGATAAAGCTTCTGAGCTATAATCGGGAGGTTCTCGGTTCCAGAATCTGTCAGAATACTAACTCCCCTGACAGACGATTTTCTTGGTTTTCATCAGTCCCTCCAGGCAAGTGACGGGCAACGGCTGGAATGAGACCCGCGCGTCTTCTCTTGACATTCCACGGCGTACAGTCAGAGTTGCTGAGTGCGGCGCTAAATAAACCACGAAAGATCGTCACTGGATGAGAGGCGAGATACCTAACTTACAGGGGCAGTGGATATATCTCATAACCCTTTTTGGAAATTATGAAAGGAAAACACAATATGGGAGTCCTAGGAGTAGAGGGTAGAAATACACTTTAAAGGATGGGGTATACGGAGTGGACTGGATTATTTCCGCTTGAGACAGGTTCCTGCCGGGAACTTTTGAACAGAGAGCCTCGTACTCCATTAATCAACGTTAATTGGTTCAATAAAACGTCATCTATTAACGATTCCCCTGTTAACGAATCCAAATTGATTTTGGCCTTCACTGCATGGCCCATAATTTCATTAATTTCTGTCCAGAATTTTACAGAGAAAAAAGGCGAGACACGGTGAACATGGGAAAGATCACAGTAACACAATTCCAAGGCCGCGCCATAGCTCAAGTGGGATTTGTGGTGGACAAAGTGGCGCTGGGGCAGGTTTCCTCCAAGTACTTAGGTTTCCCCTGCCAATCTTCATTCCACCAATTGCTCCACAATCACCCTAGCCTATCATCTGGGGCTGGTACAGTAGGCCAGAAGCGGCCGCAGTGCAACGGACCTAGTCCCACCCCACTAACAATAATAAAAATGACACAATACCAAAATGGACGGACGACATGTAACTTAGCTTGTAATCATGGCGAACGCGCGCAACATATCGATATTCGACTGACCGGTGAACGACGACCATTTGAGTGGGAATATCGATATATCGACTCATCGATTAGCGGGGGACGGACTGATGGGAATTTCATGATGGGTTTGCTGGGTGTTGGAGCACTCTTGCTCTGAAGGTAGCCAGGTGTTAAGGCATAGCCACTTATGCGTGTGGAGGACCACAGAATGTTTATAGATCAAGGGCTTGCTGGCCGAGGTCACCTTCCTGCCGCTTCAAAATGTAGGCCTCTTCTACAGCATAATGTTACTTCATTATCAACTCCATGATATGCATACACACACACCGAGCATAATGGCAGTTGAGGAGTCCTCTTTTTCTTCTCTCGTTGCCACAGTTGAGGGCCACTATGGTTATTGCAGCTCACAAGAGCAAGGCCCCTCTGAGTTCTGAGAACCTTGGCCCATTCCCCCTCTGTAGCAGATCTGCATGTGCTGAAGCGCCAGTGATGTATGGGTCCTCAGAACTGAACAAGAAGTTCTGGCAACAACTGATCTACTGTCTGCAGTCAACACAACAATATTCCCGAAAAACAAAACAGACTCTATTGTAACAACATTTGTTCTATTTTGCTGTTGAGGCTACATGCTTCGACTCTTATATTGGGGCCATTATCAGGCGTACAATGATACTAGTCTTAGTTCTTGAATTGCATCTAATTTCAATATGGATAAATTGAATTTTCAGTTAAAACTTAAATACTTAGGCAGAAAAATTTAGAATTATAAATTAAAACTTAAAAATTACCATTAAAATTGTACAGAAATGAGATATTTAGTAATAAATCTCTTTAGAACTTTGTAACCGTTGGTATGTTTATCCGGTGGTAGAAGCGATTATACAGTAGTGTGGTGTGCCTGTGTAGAACTAGGACTAGTGTCATTGTACGCCTGATGATGGCCCAATATATGGGCCGAAACATGTGGCGTCAACAGCAAAATAAAACAAATGTTGTTACAATAGTGTCTCCTTTGTTTGTCAGGAATACTGTTGTGTAGATTGCCCCCATTACACATGACACACAACAGAACGCATTCTATTAAGGAAATCTACTTTTCTCTGACGCGATGAGGACCGCATAGAAAATAACGTCCCCAACAATCCTTCGTTGCCACGAGAACGTGTTTACCGTTTGTTACCTAGCAACGATAGGAAGATACACACAGAGACCCATAGACATACACATCCAAGAATTTTTAGGTTCCGAGATATCGATTGAACCCAACTGAGTAGGTTTTACCTGAAGAAGGAGACAGAATCAAGACTTCGAAACGTGGTGTCTTTAAATAAAAACAGGACGATAAATAATGTCCAGAAACATAATATTTGTTGTAATTCTTCTATTGTTGACTATATTCTTTGCCGCGGGAACGTGTTTACCGAGCCGTTGCCTAGCAATGAAAGGATAGACAGACTGATGGCAGGAATTTATGAAGTATGCCGTTGAGATGGGCAGAGGTGCAATTATTGTACATACCAAGTTTCATAATGACTGGTTTATGCTTTAAAAAGTTGACGGGGGAAGGAATAACAGACACACAAACAACATGGTGATTGCATAAGCCTAGTTTAGTTTTTTTTTAAATAGGGAAGTAGGCTAAAAACTCATGTGCCGCATGTAGGATTTGAGGTAGTCAAGTAGTCTGTTGAAATTTAACGAAAGTTTCGGAGGAATATATCGCCTCCATCTTCAGGGTCAAGGAAGAAGCCAAGCAGCGGTGCGAGGAGTGCTTCTTTTTTCTTCACCAATTATTCTCATGTTTGGCTTCTTGTGGGGCAGCTGAGTTCACAGATCAGGCGCCATATTTAGTCTGTTCCTATATTTTGGTTAGAAACCGAGACGGCTCAGTCGGTATAGCGACTAGTTACGAGCTTGACGACTGAGGGGTCGGAGTTCGAATCCCAGTAAGGTTAAGAATTTTCACTTCTCCGTGTCATCCAGACCGGCTCTGGGGTTCACCCAACCTCCTGTACAATGGGTACCGGGGCTCTTTCCTCGGGGTTAAAGCAGCCGGGGCGTGAAATTGACCACATACCTCTCACTAGTACCGAAGTGAAGAAAATGTGGATCTATACATCACTCCCCCGTACGCCTTCATGGCGTAGTGCTTAATTAGTTATGTACAAGGACAACCTTACTTTTTTTTACATTTTTTTCCAATCTACTGCTCGATTATCTAAGTGGTCTCTTGGCTTCATACATTTTTACCAAAATATATTTTCTTCCCCGCGTAATACATTCACTGCCCATCTCTTGATCCTCGGTTTCATCGTGCTAATTTTGTAGCTCCTTACTGTGTAATTGTCTCTATTAAGTGCATCTATTCCCTTCAGCGCCCTGTTCTCAAACGCCCTCATTCTATATTCTTTCCTTCATTTAAGAGACCAAGTTTCACACCCATGCCAAACATATTCGTCATAAAACACACCACAAATAAATGTATAACACTGTGAAATTAAGTAGGTCAAGTGACCCACCGAAACGGGATGTGGACGGGACACTAAAATAAAGAAGAAGAAACAAAAGGAGTAAGAAAACGCGAAGACCAATTGAATAAGGCCCATACGTGCCTGATACTGCTCAGTATCGCGATGTGTGTAAGCTGATACGCCGCTCAGTGCTGTTTCCCCTCAACTGACAGATTCATTAGGCGTCTAGGAAACTGTTTTTCTGCCTCTCAACGGATGCAGTACTCCACACTAGGCATCTTACCCTGATAGTCACCCTATACTACCCTAGAGGGTTATGTCTAGTGTTTTGTATTCCTTCACAAAGCTGTTAAATGATCTGACTGCAAGCCTATTGAAGAAATCTCCTTTATTTAAGCAGAAGCAGAATAAGGAACGCATGGACTATACATATCGCATGTTCTATTTCTTGTATAGGTTATGTTTGAAACCAGAAAAAAAAAAAGACAGAATGGGACTAGTGTTGGGGGAAGGGGGTTTGTAGGGATGTTTGGTTTAGTTGAGTGATAGGGAAATTCATCCGTGATAAATGATCTTCAGTCTGCCATGAGGACATCTTTGCAAAAGAGGGAACTTATGATCTTACGACTTTTCTTATAGGGTAGACCTTGGATTTTTCAAGAGTTCGCAGGTATTGTTAAAAAGACCTTACGGTAGGGGGAAGGAGGGTTGTGAAGGTGGGGGGTGAGTTGGATATGTGATACAGTGGGGTGTTCATGACCCCGTAAAGGCAAATCATTAACAACACCTAAACAACACAACCTTTTTTTTGACGCCACCAAAAAGCCACTTATGCTGGCTTCCATTTTGTCACCTTAGAAAAGTTGCTACACAAACATATATACGCACGGATGGGAGCACAAACTGAGGGAGAATTATAACTGAACTTGTTTGCTTTCTGCTTATGGACTTAACTGCCTTAGTTAACAGACTGCCTTGCGCTGAATTGACTGTCTACAAGCCAAACCAGATGTTACCATTCTTCACCGGCCGTAACATGTTTCTCTTGAAAAAAGGAAACTTTACATTCCTTTTGCAAGATTGGGAAGCAGTTTTATTTCCTTACTAGTGGGCCTGTATTACAATTTACGTTAAAAATTAAACGGAAACTCCTGCCATTTCGTGTAGAAATGTAATTGTTTAGTTCCTGAAATGGTATAAGACTGCAGAAAACTGCATAATGACGATTTGCACTCATTGCTAAATATAATTATTTAGTCAAGGAGGATATGATGGGAATGTAGCACACATGGAGAAGAGAATATATGTAAGGTTTTGATGGAATTACCAGAAGGAAGGTGACCGCTAGGAACACCTAGACTTAAGTGGTAGAATAATATATGAATTCTTTATTACAACCGTCACAACACAACTATATCAATGTCAGTGCCTGGTTTGGCTCTGCTACATGTTTCGGCTATTAATAGCCATCATCAGGCAAATATGTGGCTAACATATATCCACCACTGAACTGCAGTACTATTAAACTGGATACAATGATATTAATATATTAAAATACTTGACGTAAAATACAATAAATTAGATATATAAAAAACAAAAGTTATAGTATAAAACAAGAATAAATTTCTTCGATTGATGCTTTCCATCATCGAGTCAGTCGTTGGTTTTGTGATTTTGTTGTGTTCCCACGGACAAATTGGAGTATTCTATATTTTGTACGTATATAAAAAACTGTTATTGGAGGCTCGTGATGTAGATGTAATATAAATGTTAATTGTTTAGTCGGTGCCTCATCTTACAAAGTGTTGTCCGTTCTGTAGGGAATGTAAACAACGAATAATATTGAAAAGATGTTAGAGAAAAAGGATGTGCTTGCATTGGACTGGATTGATCTGGCTTAGGATAAGGACCAGTGTAGGGCTCTTGTGAACAAGGTAATGAACGTTATATTTTAGCGTCCTCTTGCACTGATTTAAGTCCATGATTTATTTCAACCGTCTTCCAGTGCATACACTCATATATCTCCTCCTCTCTCTCGCACTACATGTTTCGGCACAAAAGTGCCATCTTCAGGTGCTTATTCGATTTACGCTAAACTAGTTCATTGCANCCTATCCTCTTCTGTCGGAGCACTCTTTCACTATCGTGTATTGTGCTTTGTGTTGTGTCTTGCTCCTGTGACTGCGTGTGTTATAGGTGTGACTTGCGTAGTGAGATACGACGTAGAGATGAAAAATCTTGAACAATTTTAATATTTTTAACATTTAACATTTATCAATATATATGATAAATATATATTTTAGTTATTTTAATATGAAGACGACAAGGCATGCAATGAACTAGTTTAGCGTAAATCGAATAAGCACCTGAAGATGGCACTTTTGTGCCGAAACATGTAGTGCGAGAGAGAGGAGCAGATAGATGAGTGTATGCACTGGAAGACGGTTGAAATAAATCATGGAGGTAATGAACCTTCAGGTTCCATAAAATATTGTGAAATTCAGAAGTATCTGAGTGACTGGCAGCTTCACAAGGACTCAGCTCTGTGGAGTAAGTAAGCCAATGTTTTGTGCTTTGGGTTCTCTGTTTCCAACCTCGTACCTAACAGTAAAATCCTAAAGATACTGTCACGGGTATGAGTGACTGTAGACGGGGTTTGGATTGCTAATCGGATTTACTGGACACTTACAGGGCGTAACTACAGCACACGTAAAGTCTTCTCAGACTTCACTGGCCGTTGCTTGGTAGAGGCTACCTGCTACATGCCCTGACCATCTCATCCTCCTTGACTTGGTCATTCTAATTGTGCTTGGAGAAGAGTACAAGTTATGAAGCTCCTCGTTATGCAGTTTTCTCCAACCTCCTGTCACTTCATCCCTCTTCGGTCCAAATATTCTCCTCAGCACCCTGTTCTCAAACACCCTCAGTCTATGTTCCTCCCTTAATGTCAGAGACCAAGTTTCACACCCATACAGAACCACAGGCAAAATTATAGTTTTGTATATTCTAATTTTTATGTTGTTAGACAGCAGACGAGAAGACAAAATGTGTGCTCTGTGTACATCAAACTTTATTACAAGGAAACTAGCCTCCATCTACTGCCGAGGTAAAGCAAGTTGGAGCTATACCTCCACTCCCTCACACGTCTTCCTCGCATGACTTTACTTTACTTTACAAGAGAAGTTACCTTAATGTGGCATACTCTGTATTATTACTGAAGTAATAATGTCACTTAGCTCGCTCTTGCTGCGCGAGACGCAAGTGAGTTAGCTGTTTTGCGAGCAACTTCAAGCCACCAGTAACCTCATGAGGTTCATCCACTCCGTAGCACATGAACAAACAAAATAATCTTCGGGCACTTCTTTTCTTCCACGCTTTTTTTTTCCCTATTGAAACTGTTCTCTCTCCTTTATAACATTATTATGAGGAGCTTTTTAGAACTTGTGCATATTGTGAAGCGGAGAAGATAAAGTCCCAGCGTGGTGCCCCATGTTGATTGAGTGGGTCAACAGATTGGGTAGAAACAGAGAGAGAGACAGGGAGACAGGGAGACAAGACTCCGATTAGGAGCAGGGAGAGAGAGGCTGACACCTTCCTTTATCAGCAGATTCTGCAAAAGAAGACCCATCCCTGTCTGGTAACGCATCTGAATGCTCAGGTCGGAAATTAAAATCGTAAAGGACGCATGTGACACAGGCCCACAAAACTACAACTTATACACGTACAACAACCCAACGGTTCCGAGTCCAGCTTTGAGAAGCTTACGGTTCCTCAGCCACTCGACAACTTACACGCCTTTTATGAAAACTTAATAGTCTTGTGCTTGAGCCCGCCACTGGTCCCTATCCCAGGCAGCTAAAGCCAGTCCACACACTTCTATTATTTGTCTAGGGTCCATTTTAATATTATCCTCCAATCTATGTCTATGTTTTTCAAGTGATTTCTTGCCTTCGCTTTTCCCATACCAAAATTCTGTATGCATGTCTCTTCTATATATTGTCATGTGTGTGCGTGGCTGTAAACGGGGTTTGGATTGGTAATTGGATTTGTTGAACACTTACAGGTCGTAACTACAAATACTTAGCACTATTGCTAATTCACACACTCAGCAGTTCAGTACAGCACGCGCTGAGTCTTCACCAGTCGTTGTCTGGTAACGGTTTGCAACGGCGGATGTTCCCTTTCTTCTGGGATCCCGAAATATCCCCATACCTCAGCTATCAGCTTCTAACAGCAACAGCTCAGAAGGACCGAACCGCAGCAGTTCTCTAACTAACTAACTAACTCACCAACCAGCTCTCTCCACTTCACTGCACTCACTAATTGCGCCGTTTATAAGATCCAGGCACGGACCACACAGAAAACACAGTTCCTCTGTTGTATCCTTTGTTGCTTGCGCAGTCATCGGCGCGGAACCGTGCGGCAAACACCGCTTTCCAGCGAGTCCAATGGCGCGTGTTAGGAATCTGTTGCCTAGCAATGGGCGTTGTTTACAGAGTCGGTACTTAGCAGCGGGTCTATATGCTACAATATGCTCCCAGTGTTGTCCTCCTCCTCGATTTCATCATACTAATAATATCTGGCGAGAAATAACAATTATGAAATTTCTAATTATGCAGTTTTGTCTGATCTCCTGTTGCTTCGTTTCTCTTGGACAGATATTCCCTGTGGGCCCTGTTCTGAAACAGCGCACGTTAGCCTTCACGGGATTCCAGATTTCTCCGAAGATATTCATGCGATTGCTTGGAGTTTCTCGTATAATTTAAACTGTATCTTGTATGGAGGAACCGGCATAGCTCAGTCGGTATAGCAATAGTTTACGGGCTGGACTGCCGGGGTTCGATTCCTGGCAGGGGCAAGAGACCTTTCTCTACTCCACAGCATCCAGACGGGCTCTGGGGCCCAAGCAACCTACTGTATAATGAGGACCGGGAGCTCTTTCTCCCGAGATAAAGCGGCTGGGGCTTGAAGCTGACCACTCACCTCCAACTAGTACCGAGGTCAAGAATAGTGGAGCTATATCTCCACTCCCCCACACGTTTTCATTGCGTGGTGCTTAATTAATTAATCAGGCTCAGGGGAAACTTTACCTTTTATCTTAAATGGAGCCCCAAAGTTCAATGCAGTGTTCACAAGAGATCCACACACAAAATATTTGTTTAATTTTCCCTTTAACTGTTGATCAAATCATTGTTCGTTCTAGCAAATCTTCAGAGAATTACACTCGAAATATGCCAAGAAATACAGAAGAATGTTCAAGCAAACATTTCCTAAGTTGTATGGAACCCGATAGTCCACTACTGTATTCACAACCCCCCCCCCCACTGGTCCCTATCTTAAAATTTAATATTTGGTACAATATAATAAAAGTTCCATTCTCAGAATATTCTTTACATATATGTAGGGAATACATGTTTGACGCTGGTTTCTTACTTGGTTTATTCTTCAACCCTGAAGACGGAGGCAACATATTCCTCCGAAACGTCGGTTGAGTTTCAACAGACTACATGGCGTTATATTTCAGAATACAGAACTGTTCTTAGTTCAACGTATTGACGAAATAGAGATTTTAAAGTGTATCAAGTACATAGACCACTTTTGAGTTTAGAATCTGTAGGTGAATCCTCCAGGGCACGTCTTGTAGGCTACTGAGACGTTCGTATCCTGAGGATGTTTGAGTGACTTGGTGGGGAGCCAGGTCGATTAATGTGTTGTCCTAAGGTTCATTAACTTGAAAAATCTTTCGCTACTGAATGTCTTTTCAGGTATCCAGCGGGCTGTTACGCTCGAAATGTGGGAATTCAAGCAGTGATTGTTATCTGTTACGTGTCAACAATGGACGCCATTACACACTAACATTGATTATTGTTATTCTTCAGGCGTCAGGTAAAGCAGCCATTAGATATTATATTGACGTGACTGAGTTCGTAACAAAACAAATGACATGGAATGTTTGATACTTAAACTAAAATTTCATTGGGTTTGAGGCTGTCACAGCGATGGCTATAAAGAATATTATCTTCTGAGATATCTTGCCGTGTAATACTTCAGAAGTTCACCGCGTTTTGGAAGGACATAAAGCTTCCATCTTCAGGGTGAAGATTAAGCAAAGCAAACATGTCCCGTCCATTTCCTCAACCTTGATCTGATCACTCACAATGAGTACACACCATGAAACACCTCATTATCTGCATTCTCCAGCCTCCTGTCACTTCGGTCGCCTCAGCTTCAAACGTTATCAGCCACCTTCACTTAGCGCATGGTAAGATAAACAAGGTAAGGGCGTCCCTGTGCTTAACTAATTAAATACCACGGCAAGGAGACGTGTGGGGGACTGGAGGTATAGCTCCATCATCCTTGACCTTGGCACTCGATGGAGGTGAGTGGTCAGCTTCACGTCCCGGCCGCTTTACGCCAGGGCAAAGAACCCCCGGTACCCATTGGATAGGAGGCTCAACGTATGTTCTATCCTTAATGTCAGAGACCAGGTTCCACACCCGTAACAATCAAGCGTCAGAATTATACATATATTTCTTTCTGTGGCTTACATTACGATCCTGTTAGTCGTGGGCCTGTTTAGTGTCGATCGAAGGACGCTAAACAAAATGATGAAAGGACTTACAGAAGAAGACGATTATGATGATGATGGCTTTATCGCGGTACCAACCCGGAATTTGCTTGGAGAAACTGAGAAACACCGCGAGAAATCAACAATGAATGTAGCCCCTTTACCGACCTAGATTCGAACCGAATATCTTTAGAATATGAATCTAGAATGTCACTGCTACGTCAGCATTCGTTGCAAAATTATCATTTTGCTCATCGCGGGTTCGATTTCCGATGAGGCCATTGGATTTTTCCAATTTACCTAATCCTTCCAGCCGCACTATGGTCTTGGGGTCGACTCCACCTCTAACAAAAATGAGTACCGGGAATTGTCCTGGGGGGTAAAGGGCGGCCGGCGCGTAAGGCTGGCAACCTCACCGCCATCTGTGAGCCGATTATCTGGAAAATGTGTGAGCCTCGACGTGTCACAAACCTATGGGCCTCCACGGCCTGTTACAGGGATTTCTTTAACTTTTATTTCTTTGTTGTTTCAGATAGAAGACAGAAAGAAAAGGAGACCATGTAGGTAGCGTTCCTTAGCCCACTCTTGTGTATACACTTGCTCTAGAATCGCAGAATTTGCTGCAAAAACAATCTGACTATCGACTTTCGTATATCGATTGATTCAGTGACAACGGAATCGTTTCAAAGCGCAAGACTTGACTATTGCTCCACAAAACTTGATTCTGTATGCCCGTCGTGTAAGAGGCGGACTGACAGCTTCTTGCTAGATAAATCAACGTCGAAAAGGGGGAAGAGGCATGGCAGATTCTAACCAATTAATCTTATCAAGTTTTACTTGTCAGTGTTATATAGAAGGCAGGGCGGAATATGTAAATAAATAATAAGAAATTGGATGAAAGAAAGTGGTTGAGTATGGTTTTAGAACTAAGAATTACCATAGAACGTAAATTGCTGGCAAACCAGTTCGTATACATGCATGGTAATGTTCAGGTAGGTCCATGTAGTGACGCTTCTCTTTTCCTTCCTTTTGACTTACTGACACAGGTGTGTGTGTGTGTGCGTGTGTGTGCCACAGACGCTGTTTCCTTTACTCTGAATTCAATTAACATTGATAAACTACGCACTATGACACTATCCTGTCGGTTTCGAAATTAATGTTGACCCATGAAACCCGTAGAGTTAGCTTTAGAAACGGTTTTTGTGTCAGGAGGATCACAGATGTTCGAACTGTTGCTATTTTAATCATTTGACGCCCCAAAGACCCAGAGAGGAAATGTCTCGCTGACGTGCTGCATAATTATCCAGAGGGGATAATTTTACGTTTACATTGGTACGAGTGTTGTGAACTCGGTAATGGAAACTTTGTTTCTACAAAAGGCGGGAAATGTCCAGAGTAGGTGAGCGACCAGAAGTTTCCCAAGAAGGACACTGATCCATGGAGCGGATGTGTGAGTGATCGATGAGTTGATTATTCGAGTTTTTCGAATTAACACTTCAGTGATTTATCTCAAGACTCCACGGTTTATTCCACACTATATGTTTCGACAGCTATGCGATCATCATCAGGTGCAACATAAAAATCCACATTTAATGCAGTGAAAAATAAAATATATACATGAGTAAAAGTGTTTAAAATTTATGAATTATGTCGAAACCAACTGAATTTTTGCACGCGTGCGTACATGTATTTTATTCATGTTTATATTTCATTGTTTAATGAATCACAGTGTGGATTTTAATACTTTTGTATTGGTCCTGAAGATGACCATACAACAATCGAAACAATAAAATAGAATCAATCTAACTCTTTAATATAGTTTGAGTCCTAATCCTATATTCTCGCATGATGGACACCAACAGGAACAAATCTTAGTAAAATTGTTTTTTGGTTGATTAGTTACTTAGCTCAGTATCTTTATCTAAATCGAGGTAGTGATTTTTAACTCGCATATGTAGCGATATGTTTCGTGAGTTTATGTCAACTGTTCTCTGGCGACAACAGGAGACTAACTCGCTCACACGCTGTGCGCGTCATAATGTTGACACGAGAAGCTTGCCGTTGGCACGCTGCCAACAAACGTTCACACCTGTGAGTTATATCTTGTTATTCTAATTCACTGCAACGCGGTTATTTACACTTCGATGCCTTGCCATAATTACGTCATGACGTGTGTAAACATCCTTCTAGAACAGTCCCACTTTTGCGCCTGAATTGCAGACTAAATCATATGCACGTGCCGATGTGTACATATTACTTGTGCAACACTTCCAAGCATAGTGGTAACTATATATACCACTCGTTTTATCATTAAACTGTGTCGTCTCTGAAGGCTGGTCAGCGTTAGTGACTAGAAAGTCACTAGATTCTGGCTGCAACGTGTGATAGGACTCGAGATTTCGTTGAACGCAAGAGACTTTTTTCCCCGTAAGGTTGCCTACTCATGCTGTGACGTACCCTAAAAAGTGTTTTATACAAACTATAACGGCGGTAGCGTAGTTCGCTAAGGCACTTTGCTAGAAGCTGGAAGATCGCGGGTTCGAGTCCCGATTAGGTGGATTTTTTTTTTCAATTGACGTAATCCTTCCAGCCGCACTATGGTCCTGAGGTCGACTCAGCCTCTAACAGAAATGAGTACCAGGAATCTTCCTGGGGGTAAAGGACGGCCAGCTCGTAAGGCTGACTATCTCACCGCCATCTGTGAGCCGATTGTCTAGAAAATGTGGGATCCTCGATGTCTCACAACCCTATGGGCCTACATGGCCTGTTACAGGGATACCTTATAACAACAAGGTACATTTGTCCTCAAAGTGTCTATTTATGTGTTCCGTTTCGCATAACGATTATTTCTGTGAACTGCAGGAGGAATGTGATGTGGGATGTGACGCCATATAGTCTGGTAGACGTTTAACTACTTGGGTGCATATCGACAGATATCATTATGGAAAAGGCTTAGGATGTTGTTCTTATTTCTTCTAAGATATTTTGAGAATAGTTTAGGCGCCTATCGGCAAGCCTCTGTGTAACTGCGGGTATGATTTGCCCAAAACGTTCACCTCTTGCTCTTATTTCTTCTTCCTACCTTTCCTTCATTGTCCCANGTATACCCCCCCCCCCCGATGTGCATTTCTTTCCCTTTTCCTCATTCAGTCATCTCTGTCCTACTCTTTCTTTTTACATCGTGACTATCGTTTGCCTCGACTTTCTTTGGTCACTTTCATTCTCTCTTCCTTCCCGCTTTCTGACTCCATACTCCTAGCTCAGGAGGTGTAGTGAGCAGGCCCTGAACTCAATAACCTCGGAATGGGTGTTCAATGGCCGATAGGGCCATCTCCAGAGCGTCCAGACCGTCTCTAGAATCCGCCCAACCTTCTGCCCAATGGGTACACAAAGTTCCTTACTCGGGCGTAAACGACCGGGGCGTGAAGATGAATACTCACCTGTTCTTAGTGATGAAGCTAAACATGCGTGGAGCTTTACCTCCAGTCTTCAATACATCTTGATGGCGTGGTGCTTAATTAACAGTTTCGGACTTCAGGCGTCAGGAATACTCTGTATACTTCATTATTGTCGTCCGCCTCCTCCTCTTTATCTTTCTTTTCTCTTCCATTTCCTCACATTTTTATCTTAATTTCTTCCGTTCCCTTTAATCATTCTTCGCCTTATTATTCTCCCTATGTATCATCCTGACCCTACTCCGAGGCGTCTGATGGGTTAAGCGTCTATATAGGCCTATTTTTTGACCCTGCCTCTGGGTTGAGCTTGGGGAGAATTAGCGGGGCAGTGGCTGCAACTTCAGTGTGGGACTGAGGGACAGTGACGCCTTGTCACAAAACCCTGTTATAACCTATATACACCCTGAAATCTCAGTCAATGGACTCGACCAAAGCCACTGCACGTTCTGTTGAGAACAGCCAGGTCTAGAACACACGGACAGTCGAAACTTCACGTCCTTTCTTCATTGCTTTCGTGTTTCCATTCTTTGCTGTTATCTTTTATATTTCTGTTGTTGTATTGTTGCCATGTTCGTCCTACGCCACTTTCGCCGTGTGACGTGCTTATATCTACTTTTGTCAAGCAGGTTTTAATATTTCGTACTTCCGGTTTCGCCACAAGCAATTTATTTCACACTTTGAAATGTCTCTTGAAAGACGACCACCACACCTTGTAACATTAAGAATTAGGATTCCATAAACAACAGAACAATTGGGACAGAGAATGGCAGTTCTGCCTCTATACAGCACGCACGCACACACACACTTCTGTAACGTACGGCATCAAGAAAAATAACAACATAATAAACGTCAACGCTTGGGATATTCATGTAGCTTTCACTACTGAAACGTAATTCGAAGAAGGAACAAGACTTCATCTTTTCTAAAGATTTGTTTCGCGAGAGAAGAGATTATAACTCGCAGCTATAAAGGATTTCCCAATGAGTCGTCATTTTTCTTTGCTGAGAGAAATGTTTCAGCTATTAACCTCATTAGTACACCCAATTTACTCTAAATAATAACAATAATAACTGTTCCCCAATATGTCTGTCACCCTGTAATTTATGTGTTTGTTTCCTGGCGGACACGCGCTGTGAGGTTTGTTCAGCAACCTCTTCTGTCCTCCATTATGGCATCTTGCAACCGTGAAGGACTGGTCTGCCCCTCGGGCTAAAGAGCATAACTGTAAGATGGGCTATTTGTTCTGACAGTTTTTTCGTAACTGGTTGATATATAAGAAGAAATGCGTAAAATTATACATATATATATTCAGACCGTACCTCACGGGAAACACATCACATCGCTGCTACAAAGCCCAACCGGTTAATGTTGTTTAGAGAAACAGTCACCGTTTATTGTGAGAACCGTATGGAACACACAAATACACTCTGTGGGCAGAAAACTCAGTCCGTGCCTCTCAGGAAACACATTACGTCTCCATTACAAAGCCCAACCGGTTAATGTTGTTTAGGAAAACAGTCGCTGTTTATTGTGAGAACCATACGGAACACACAAATACACTTGTGGGCAGAATATAGAGTTTCTTTTAGATGTTAATCCTGGTGATAAAAATAATAACCACTGTGCTTTAAAGACTTAAATCAGAACACGTAGAAGAGGAAAGTGAAAAGGCAACAAGAAATTAAATAAAATGAGATAGAAATTAAATAAACCAATACGGAAGTAAAAATAAATAACGTTCTTAAGTGCAGAGAGAGAGAGATTACATCGGATTAGTGAGAACATCGCGTTAGAATTCCCGGAAGCTGAACCAGGCTATGACAAGTTTGACTGGAATGTCGTATCTACGTCATCTCCACGCGCGGCTTTTGTCTGGGCCTCACACCGGAGCGACTGGATGGCTTATAGTCATCGCAAAACTGTGAAGGTTTACGGTACATATATGCGTTGTCTACAATATAGTTCGTGAGCTCATTGCTGTAAAATTGGTACATAATTCATTGCTCAGTATCACTGTGGTCACCTTCAGAGAACTTCCCTTTGGGAAGCTATGCACCGATGCCAGCGCCTAGTCCACCCTCCAAAAATTTTTGGAACTGGTTTTGTGGAATGGCCTTCAGAGCTGCCATCCTATGACGTCAACCTCATCAAAATGCCTTCTTTCAATATTCCCTTTATCTTTTTTTTTTCCTTGGCACTACGGCCCCAGTGGGCCTAGGCCTACCTCCATGAACTCCGTTCAGCCTTTATCTTTGGGAACAGGAAAAAGTCACTGTGGGCTAGATCTGGCGAATACGGAGGGTGTTCTAGCACAATTATTTGTTTACCAGCTAAAGCTCCCTCAGACGTGAGCAGGTGCATTGTCGTAATGCAAGATCCATAGGTTGTTGGCAAAAAGTTCGGGTCATTTCCATTTACCTTTTTCACGCAGCTTTTTCAGATTTCCATATAGTAAACCCTGTTGACTGTTTCATACATACATACATACATACATGTATACATACTGAGGTTTCTGTGCATCGCTGCTACGGCAAGCACGCGCTGGCAAGTTCGCCAACTTTATTGTCAGACCTCGCATGCGTTCGGATAGACTCTTCAAGGTCAGAACCTTCTTCTTATCATTTAAATTAGATGGTTGCTGTATGCGGTACGTACTTAGTTACATTAAAAGGCCGCATTTTCGTCACAGAATATATTTATGGATTTGACGTTCGAAGTAAACAGATTCCCCTAAATATCGTTAATTCATTGGCATCGTAATTAAGACGCGGGAAGATTTTTGTGAAGTAAGAACTGAATTTTCAGTTGATATTAATTAGGTTAATTTTACGATAATCCTTTGTATAAAAATAAAATTTTTGAATCGTTAGCTTCGGGTCCTGCTAAGAAATAGGCCCGAGTAGGCTTCACGGTTTACTGCGCATTAAGGATTATCCTGTATGTTATGAACGCTCTTGAAACAAATGATAATAGCCTAGAAGGCAAGAGGCATAATGTAAGGCCCAATACGTCACAGCCCCGTAGTAACCTTCTGTCTTCACGACATATATTAATGATCACCCTGTATATTTGTCTCGCTCTTGTTTATAGGAAGCAAATACTTTTAGAGGTCGATAATAGGCGGATGGACATTACTGCGCGCCTATCGCAGGAAATGACGCACAACACTGAAGTTGATATCCTTTCGACAAAGTGATTACGCTAATTATATATAGAGCAGTCGCAGGTATGTTACCTGCGCATGCGTCCAGAACTGGATCGGAGTGATCCTGGCTTGCCTGTATGTAGTTGGTACAGACTTGTACTAGAGGTCAACTTGTCGGCATGCTTATTAACTGAGCAACACGCCTCGAAGGCGTATGAAGGGAGTGGAAGAATTTATGGAAAAAGATATTATTAAGAACTTCACTAGTTGGCAGTAAGCGCTCAGAATCACGTTCCGGCCGCATTGCGTCGTGGGGAAAGGCCCCGGTACTCACTGAATAGGACGCTGGGTGGGTCCCAGAGACTGTCTGGGCACCATGGAGAAATGTGTCTTACCCTTGCTGGGAATCGAGCCTAGATCCCGCGATCATCCAGCTTGGTCGATAGAGTGACCCAGCTATGGTTTTGAGTTGTCTCTTTTCAAACATATTCATCCGCCGCTCTTCTTGATGCTTCCTCTCACACCTCTGTTTTCTCCTTATTCCTCTTCTCCTACGTCCACGCCTTTTGCTTCCCTGCTCGTTTTCTCCCTGTTTATGCTTCTCACTCGTCTGCTGATTAAATTTATCGTTATTCCGGCAGTCAGTTCCTCTGCTCGTCCTCTCACTCCTCTTTCGTATGGTTTTCCACGAGCTGAATGACAGAGGAATCGGGGTTCGATACCTGGCAGAAGTACAGATCTTTCCGAGGTTCACGCGGCCGGGCCGTGAGGCTGACAACTCCCCTCTCTTTCGTACTTAGATTAAGAATGTGTGGAGCTATTCCTTCACTCCCCCATACATCTTCATGGCGTATTGTGTAACTGAGAAGACTGGAATTAAATTGAAATAAAAGTAAAGGGGGGGGGGAAATTAGAAGTGGAAGAAAAGACTGACGGAAAAAGGAAAGAAGAAAACAAAAGAAAGTAGATAAAAAGAAAAGGAAATGAAGACACTAGGAAGATGAAAAGAAAGAAATTAATGAAGGAAGACAGGAAGGCAAGAGAAAGTAAACAAGAACTAAACAAATAAGGAAGTAAAGAAATATAGGAATAAGGAAACAAATACAGAGAGAATTAATGAAAGTGTAGGAAAGAAAATGAAAACAGAATATGAAAAATAGAGAAACAAATAAAATAAAAAATTAATGAAGAAGTAAAGGAAGAAGGATGCAGAAACAACTAACGAAATGAAGACGTCAACAACGAGAGAGCGAGAGAGTACTGAACGGGAACTGGATTAATAAGAACATCGCAACTGTGACCCTTTACCTCCTCCTCCTATCCATGATTTCTTCTCACTATTTTTATTCTTTTTCCTCTCCTTCATTCTTCGTCATTTTTTTTCACCCTCATTCGTCTCTGCTCTCCCTCTGTTGAGCTGGAGTGCAGCACCGTACCCAGCCCTCTAGCAAAAGCAAGCAGCTAACGAACTGTTGCGAAATAAACCAAGAAATTAGGGAGAAATTTGACAGAGAGACGTCATCTAGGTACATATTCCGCTCTTGCAGTCTTGTCGGAAGATGCAGATAAAAGTGATCACATCGAGCGATTTTGTTTTCTGCACCACAAACGAGAACATTGGAAAGGAATTCTGTATTGTTTAATGTATATCATCTGTAACGTGTTGGGTCATATCACCAGAAGGGATCACATGCCCCAACAACATGCAGACAGATTGGAATGCAGACGGTTTAACCAATCTAGGCACTTAAAATTTCTCTGCGAATTCCTCGCTACTTCAGTGGATGACCACCAGGAGGTGTTAACATGTTTCCGAACAGTATTCGACCTAAATGAAACTTTATGCAAGGAGCAAGGAACTTCTTGCTAGGCATGCTCTTTGACACTGAAGGTGGATGCAGTCGGTAAACTCCTACCAGACTACACGCCGTCCCACAACTGACACGAGAGCCTCAAATCTAAAACTTTCTTAAATTTGTGTCTTCGTGTATTTAAAGATGCTGTTATTCACGTCACCGCCATCTGTCAGCTAATTGTCTAGAAAATTTGGGAGCCTCGACGTCTCACTACCTTATGGTCCTCCACGGCCTGTTACAGAGATAGCTTTTTTATTCTTCGAATGGTAAGGCGATTAGTGGACAACGAAACAGGAAGACTGTGGTGTAAAATTTTCGTTGACTAATTTGAAAATTTTCTCTGGATTATTTCTAGAGAGACTGAGGAAAACCCGAAATATATAGTAGGTCTTGGAGTAGAGATTTTATACAGGACCTTCCGAATAAAAAGTAGGCCACCTTGATGTCAGAAATTTATTTCTCTCTAACAATGGAAATTTTGAGTTAAATTTATAAAACTTTTTATGATTAAACTTGGCCGCGCCATAGCTCAAGCGGTTAGTCGCTGGCTTCCCACCGCGGCCGCCCGGGTTCAATCCCGGGTCTGGTCAAGTGGAATTTGTAGTGGACAAAGTGGCGCTGGGGCAGGTTTTCTCCGAGTACTTCGGTTTCCCCTGCCAATCCTCATTCCACCAATTGCTCTACAATCACCCTCACCTATCATCTGGGGCTGGTACAATAGGCCAGAAATGGCCGCAGTACAAGGGACTTAGTCCCACCCCACTAGCATAAAAAAAAAGATTAAACTTAGCTTCGAAGAGGTTGCTTAATGATTTCTTGCTGGAAAATAGGACGAAGAAACAGACGCCTTGAGCATGAGGCTCGCCTCGGCAACACAGCAAAATCAGTTCTTACCTCACAGGAAGCACCGCGTGTCCTTTAGGAAACAGCGGCTTAGCTCTGTGTTACGAAATTAAGCATTTGTTTGATGTGAGGAACATAAATGCGTGACGTACAGAAGATGTAACGATTTTGAATCCTGAAGCGGGTATAGGAACGTTTTGTAAAGTACTTTAGTGCTCAGGAGAATATTTTGGCCTAACAGTGAGAAAATAATGAGGCTAAAGAAAACTGCATAATGAGGAGGTTCATAATTTGTATTCCTCGCGAAATATTATTAGAATGATCAAGTCAGATAGGAAGAGGTGGGTAAGGCATGTAGCACGCATGGAAGAGGCGTAGTAGGAAAACCTGAACGAAAGAGATCTGTAGATGAGAGAATAACATTATCATGGGGCTTAATGAATTAGAATTGGAGGGTGCGGACCGGATTAATCCGGCTCGAGGTAAGGACCAGTGACTGACTGTTGCGATGACGGTAAAGAACTTTCACATTCTATAGAATATTGGGAATTTGTTGATAGGTGAACAGCTATGAGCCTGTCAACAATGACAGCTGTAAGCAGTTAATTGAAACAGGTGGTATATACAGTGAAAATGTACTTTAAAATGTTAATGGTTTGTTGGATTTGAGGTTCTCACAGCTGTGACTATGAAGTGACGTCGGGTATTACTGTAAAAATCTGCCGACGTTTCGGATAGATGTGCTGCTTGCATGTTTAGAGCCAAAGAGGCCCGGCAAGGTCGGTTTCTTTCATGAGTTACGCTACGATTTTGAAAATGAGGCAGCAAGTTCTTCCGAAACGTCGCTGGATTATGAGTGCCGTTCAAATTATTTCGCTGTTACTCTTTCCATGACATTCTTGTCCTACAGTAACGTCCAGCGCGTTATTCAACACATGAATTCTGATTTCGCCGTTTCATTGCGCCAAATATTCACACGACTCTGTATCATGTTGAACATTTTGCACATAACATTCACAATATGTCTGTGATACGGATCTGATGAAGTTTAGACTGTGATCTCGATATCCAAGGGGCTGTGAATGAAGGCGTAGCGAGAATTTAACCTCAGATGGCGACCTCGGCTCTTGGGTCTCTGCAATTGTTCCACCAGCCATGACGGATTGCGGCTCTCTTAGCGTTCCAATGGGCCGTGGAAAATCGAATCATCTATTCTCATGCCCTAACTATTATGTACTATAAGAGATGATTGATTGCTGGATCGATAGGTTTGGTCAAGGGTAATCCTCAAGAAAGAGATACAAGAATGATGAAGATGGCGCGCATGTTGTGTTGCTCTATATGATTGCGCAAGAGTGATAGTGTTTTGTGCTTGAGTGTCGTAAGTCCAGTTTTCCTTGCAATGGGTTTGACTCTTATTCAGGAGGTTCTCTGTTTGAATCTCAGGACGGGACACCGGCTATCCTGATCGAGAATATGTCTTCTTCAGTCCCTCCAGGATTCGGAGTAATCTTCTGTCTCCATCATCAGGGTAAAATCTTAATTACCTTGTTACCGCTACGTCATCGTGCTCGGTGGTGATAGTGATAATTATAATCGAAATAGTTTTCCGTTGAAATTTCAACGTATGAAATTGAAGATTTTATAATCACGCGCGCAACCAGTGACATATGCCACTCTTCCGTTTATGCAGTAACACTGTAAGCGTTACGAAGTGTCATGCATAAGAATCACAGCATTCCCAGCACACACAAGAACACATAGGCCAGACCTATATACCTGTTAATATATATGTACGGCGTTATTGAGCAATTCTGCGTTAAAACTGCAGGAGCAGTGAAATGCGATTCATATGGCAATTAATCAACTCATCAGGTCATGTCTTTTGTACGTTTTTGTGTGGCCAGGAGGGAGGGTCACTTTTCGCCAGGCTCTCCTTGTCTTTACGTCCCGAGAGCTTCATCCACTCGAGGAGAAGACAAGATGAAAGCAACACTTGTCAGAGGCCTCACTTCTGTTCCAACTGCACGAAACTGTTCCACAACAGCGCGGCACGGAAGTGTACTGACAGTCGCGATAGTAACGGGCTACTGGCGGCCGGGGTTCGATTCCGAACGGGGCCAAGAAATGTTTATTTTCTCCACAGCGTCCAGACCGGCTCTGGGGCCCACCTAGCCCCGGGGGTATAGCGGCCATGGCGTCAAGCTGACCACTCTCCTCCGTCCAGTTCTGAGGTCAAGAATTGGTGGAGTTATGCCTCCATTCCCCCACATGTCTTGATGGCGTGATGCTTGACATTCTTTTCAATAACAGTGTATTGGCATCGCTCTCAGGGCCACGGCATCAAAAAGCAAGTCACAAAGAATACCCTCTTCTGGCATTTGAGAACAAGTTCAATACCGACGTTTCAAATGAACGACTGCTTCCATTTTCAGGGTCGAAGATAAAGCCAAAATACTCCTTGTCGCTTACGTCTTTCTGGTTGTTTGACATGCCTCAGTCCTGAAATTCAAGGCATCACATCCCTCCGAAACGTCGGTAAACTTCAACGAGATTAAATGGCGTCACATTCCGGAAGAACAATTTTCATAGTCACCGCCCGTAAGATCCTCAAATCCATCAAAATGAGTCAGTTTTTTGGATTGATGATTCCATGCAAGAGAGGACTATGGGGGCGACACAAAATATGTGTCTCGTCCTCGCTATGTTATCTGTCTCTTTCTTCCATACTCTTCGTTGTATCCTTTGTTTTCTTCTCATACACCTTCACGCTCTTCTCGTCCTCCATTTCCAGTTTCTTTACACCTCCCTTTCCTTCATTTTCTGTTTCATATCCATCTTCTTCTCCATTCTCTGTTTCTTTACAACTTCTCCCTCCTCTCCATTTTATGTTTCTTTACACTTTATTCTTCCTCTCAATTTTCTGTTTCATATACACACTGTTCCTCTTCTTATGTTTTTCTTTCGTCTTTCTCAGAGTCCTGACTCACACGGCTGCGCGCTGAGAGAGATAGTCACTTCCGGACACCTGCTCTGCTCTAGTGAGTACCACTCCTCCATATTCGGTAGGTCCAGGGTTCAAACCTCAACCTGAAAGTCAGCTACCCTGACTGAGACTGTGTTTTACCCTAGTCCCTCCAGGTAGGCCACGGCTCTCACTGCCACAGGCTAACCAATTCGTTACTAAGAGAATAGTTTTTCATTCAGTTCCATGTAGTATGATCTGCTAAGAACGTCATTAAATAAGCTTCGAATTAACACGGGCCCTGCAGAAAACACGTCACGTCTCCCCTACAAGGCCCAGCCGGTTAATGCTGTTTAGGGAAACAGTCGCTGTTTATTGTGAGAACCATACGGAACACACAAATACACTCTGTGGGTAGAATGTAGAGTTTTAGTGTGTTAAAGTAAGTGGTGCATATACAACCAGTGGGCCTTAAAAAGTTAAAAGCCTATTGAATTAGATTGGCCAAATGCTAGGAATTCGAGTGGAAAGAAGATAAAAAGAGAAAATAAATCCAAATCAATTGAACCACGAAATAGGTCAAGGTACTAATCATTCTACAAGAAAATTGTAACCCAAGAAAGTATGAATTTCAAGGAATTTGCTATTTCCCATTCAGATATGTAGGTTGATCCATATGTCTCTATTCTGTTGGGAGAACTGAAAACGTTCTACCCTGAAGAGGTATATTTTCTGGGATATAACTCCGTATAGTCCGTTCATATTTGACAGAGCTCCGAATATGTTTGCTACCAACTTCACACTACATACGTGCTTGGCTTATTATTCGACCCTAGAGACGGAGGTGATATTACCTCCGAAACGTCAGTTGGCTTTCAACGGAATAGACGCATTATGTCCCAGAAGATAGAACTTGTCATAACCACTGGTGTGTGAACCTCCACTCCTACTAGATGTACCCAGATTTATATGTATGTAGCCGACATTGTCTACCGTATCTACCTACACACACACACACACACACACCGAGACTGAACGCACTGGCCTACAGGGTGGAGCACTCTAGGCTTACATTCGAAAGCTTCACGTGGCAGAGGAAATTCTGCGGTTTCTCATCGTTTTCTCCAGTCCCTCCAGACAAATTTCATGACATTTCCGTGAGTAGGCCACGACTGCTTTCTTCCAAATCATTTTCAATTGATCACGCATCATCGTCGTCGTAACATTAGATGCTGGCACGTATAGGCATTTACAGCGTCGTTAGATAGCCCAGAAGAAGATATACACGTACCTCGAGTAGAAACCCCTCAAACTAACGGAGCTGACTTCTTGAGAACCCGCCAGTCGCTCAGCTACTCAAGAATTTCCCAAATATTTTAAGGAACCCGAAGGTTCATTACCGTGTTACAGCCCTCACCTGGTCCCTATCCAATCTAGTCCATACCACCCCATTCTATTTCTCTAAAATTGTTTTTAATATTATCCTCCCAACTAGGTAGGCCTTCCTAGCGGTCCTTCCTGGCTTACCTACCAAATCCCTGTCTGCGTTTCTCTTCTCACTGATGTGTGCTACATGCCATGCTCATTTCTTCCTCTTTCATTTGCCCATTCATTTATCAACCGCTCTACAGCCCTTTGCTGGGCCCTGGCCTGTTCTTCAGTTTCGTAATCCTGTACATAATCAGTAGAACTCCTTGGACGGGGGATCAGTCCGTCGCAAAGCCTCTACCTGCACACAGGTTAACATAAACACAGAAATCCATACCTTGAGTGGGATTTGAACCCACGACCCGAGAGTTCGAGTGGGTGAAAACAGTTCATGCGTCAGAATGCGCGACTACTGTGATCGCTTTCTTGAGTTATGAAGCTCCTCATTATGTAATGTTCTCCATTCTCCTGTTATTTCACCCCTCTTCGTTTCAAACCACCGAAACTTGGCACCTTCTGGTCGGTCTGAAAGGGATGTGCGTGGGTGGCAGAGACCCTAGACCTAGCAAGTTAATGTTGTCACAGTTCAGTAACCGGTGTTTAGATTTCAAGGCAAGTCGTGTAATTCTGCTTATCAAGGAAACAGGAGAAAGTGAGACCCCGCCGAGCAATTGGAGCGAGACATAAGTCGCCCAAGCTTGATTCCTCCTTGGGCCAGGCCGCCCGTTGGATGTGCCCAAGCCAGAGTGCTAAATCATGTCCGCAGCCATCCCACATGCGAATCGCGCGCTGCGTGACCTCGCGATAACGCGGCCATTCCGGTCCAAAAGAACCATGAGACATATGTATGGTGAAACTGTCCTGTGAGCTATGTACTAACACCGCTATTTATACTGCAATGCCCCAGAAGTTGAACCAAAGTTACCACTGTTACATGAAGGTGTATAGAGGCGTGGAGGGTCTTAACGTCGGCACTTGGTTTAGTAAATGTAAAGTCCAGATTACACGCTAGAAGACTAGGGCATTAATATTTACCTACTTTCCTTGTTTTGAAAACAAAAATATAAGTAGGCTTATGATATAACCTTGCTGTCTGTGTGTCTGTGTCTAGCCCTAAATTAAGAATCATATTACGGGCCACTGGTTGATGAACACATTCGGCAAAGTTCACTGATTTCTGGAATTTGTGTTGAGAGTTGAGCTTAGAAATCGGGTTGCGGAACAGTTTAGAGGTTAGGTCTTCACTAATCTCTAACCTTCACAACTGAGCTTCAAAGGGAGCAGCATGGCGAGGTAAGTGCGCCCAGTCGCTGTTTATTGTGAGAACCATATGCAGCACACAAATACATTCTGTGGGCAGAAAACTCATACCGTATCTCACAGGAAACACATTACGTCTCCGCTACAAAACCCAAACCGGTTAATGCTGTTTAGGGAAACAGTCGCTGTTTATTGTGAGAACCATACGGAACACACAAATACACTCTGTGGGCAGAAAACTCAGTCCATACCTCACAGGAAACACGTTACGTCTCTGCTATAAAGCCCAACGGGTTAATGCTGTTTAGGGAAACAGTCCCTGTTTATTGCGAGAACCATACGGAACACACAAATACACTCCGTGAGTAGACTGTAGAGTTTTTAATGTTAAAGTAGGTGGTACATATAATTACCACTTTAAATGGTTAAGAGTAAAACTGTTGCAGTGTGCGTTTTAAAGCCAGGAGAGACAATCACTTGTGAGCTAGTTGCTCCGGGCAATGCGTGACGTAGTACCGCCATGCAGATCGGGGCGCGTGTCGCCTGCCGGTCGGCTTGCATCCAATTTGCATGCAAAACAAATTCCTGTTTGAAATTCGATCAGCTCCAGCTCACCACAAATGCCCCGGTTGAATGAAGTCTTCAAGACAATACAGGTACTCCTTCGCCATCACAGTATTTGAAACTGATATGGATTGTCATTCGCGGCAGCGCAGTTGGTTGAGGCACTAAGCCTATAATAAAAATGAGTACCAAGAATCTTTCTGGGGTTAAAGGGCGGCCGGCGCATAAGGCTGACAACCTGACCAGCATCTGTGAGCCGATTGTCTAGAGAAAATATAGGAGCCTCGACGTCTCACAACCCTACGGGACTTCACGGCCTGTAACAGAGATAGGTTTACGTTTCTTTATGTATTGCCCTTTCGGTAACAAGAATTTAGATTAGTTATCAGAAATGTGTTCCACATAAGACGCTTGTAGTGCGTGGAAGTGAAAGCTGGCCCACTCACAAGGAAAGATGAGAATGTGCTCCGAATTTTTGAAAGAAGGACATTAAGAAAACTTTATGGCCCAATTAAGGAAAATGGTGTATGGAGATCAAGCTGTAACCATGAACTGTATAAATTATATAACGTACCAGATACAGTGAAAGTGATCAAAGTAGGGCGGTTGAGGTAGTTTGGATACGTTTTGAGAATGCAGGAGCAGAAGCCTATGTAAACCAGAGCATCTGCCAAGTGGCTGGATTCAGCTGAAGAAGATCTGAAGACAACGGGAATTCGAAATTGGAGACTAGAGTCACAGGATCGAGTCCAAGGGAGGGCAATCGCGAAAGCGGCCAAGGTTCCTCATGGACTGCAGCGTCCGCACAACAATAAAAAAAATAATAACAACAATAATAATAATAATTACAGAGGTCAGGTAGATATATACGAACCAATCTAGACTCTGCTCTCTTCTCCCCTGAAGGTGGAGGCAGCAGGTTCCTTCGAAACATCGATAAAAATCTATTAATCTACATAGTGTGACAGGATGTCCAAGGAGGAAAGGTCAGTATTCTGAGAGGTCACCGTAGTGGTCATTCTGAAAAAGACAGTATATATGTAGATGTGTCCTATTCCGAACGGTTTCCGAGATAGAGCTATTTCACTGCACAGTACACTGTACACTGTACAGACGAGCAACACGCCATGTCCTCACACGAGTTGCACCGAGATAGAGCTATTTCACTGCACAGTACACTGTACACTGTACAGACGAGCAACACGCCATGTCCTCACACGAGCTGCACCGAGATAGAGCTATTTCACTGCACAGTACACTGTACACTGTACAGACGAGCAGCACGCCATGTCCTCACACGAGTTGCACCGAGATATAGCTATTTCACTGTAGAGTACACTGTACACTGTACAGACGAGCAACACGCCATGTCCTCACACGAGATGCAAAGTGTATTGACNTTTCTACCAGCCTCTATATCCTACCGGTATTGGTGCTTACCATCAGTCCCGCCCAGCCAGCGAGACCGGCTCTACTAGCTGAGAGGTATCTATAATGCTTCCCCCATCTACCAGAGGTATCAGTGACTGCTGTTGGGCGGGAAACGCCCGCAATTTTGGCTCAGTGACCTCCTTTGGAGGTATGAGGTTCTTTTTACGTGCCGTAAAGCTACGACACGGGACCCACAACTTAAAGTCCCTCCCGGAGGACTAGTTCCCTGAATTTTTCCGCCCTTAAAAATTCGACGACCTCCGCCGGGTATTTGAACCCGCGTACTACGAGTCATGAGGTGGGAACGTTACCTCTAGACTACGGAGGCCGCTTAAACTGTACTAACTTTGCCACTTGCACAATAAATACCGGTATTGGAAACAGTACGTAATATCTCTTTCTTTCCAAAAATTTGGAAACAGTACGCCATAGGAGAAAGCCCCCGGTAGCCATTGGATAGGAGGCTGGGTGGGGCTCAGTGTCGGCCTGGTCAAGTGGGATTTGTGGTGGACAAAGTGGCCTTAGGGTGGGTTTTCTCCGAGTACTTCGGTTTCCTCTGCCAACCTTCATTCTACCAAATTCTCCATCATCATAATCACCGGGGCAGGCTACAATAGGCCAAAGAGTGACCGCCGTGCCGAGTGGACCCAGTTGGACCCCACCCCCCAACTAAGCGAAATAGTTAATGGGACATGATAAGAAAATTAACAACAGTAATATCCTTGAAGACCTGAAACTAAAGCAAAGAAGAAAATCGAATTATTATGCTAACTTGAAACTAAGAATTGACTTCAAGTACGGGTGCATTTTGTCCTTTTGAAGCTCTGGCAGGTGAGCAGTAGAAAGTTGAATGTTACACAGGAAAATGAAATTATTGCAGCCCGACGGAAATACCAGAGTAACATGTCAGAGAGGACGTGGTTACCTTCTGAGAATTTGCATCTGCTGTTTCAAACCAGAGCCTGGGAACGCAGACAAGACGATCTGTCAGTTTTATGTCTGACAGGATGGGGGGGGGGGGCTTGTCTGCAGATAACGCAACCTCTCCTCATCTGGGAAGATAAAAGGGAACTTCGGCTCTGCGTTGATGTGGGCGGAGTACATAATAAGTTTAGAAAGCCCTAACTTCACCGGGTTAGCGTTCTAAACGTTAATCAGTTGTTCCTCTTAAGTACCGATTAATCACGCCTTCCTTTATTACACTAATAATTACTCAGCTGTTCCAGAAATTCCAAGGTTCATAACCGTATCCACAAGAGCTTGCCACCAGTCCCTGTCATGAAGACAAATGACTCCAGTCCACATCTTCCCATACTATTTCTCTGATATCAATTTTAATATTATTCTTCCATCTACGCCTATATCTTAACAGCGAATTCTTTCCTTCAAGCCTTCCTACTAGAATTTTCCATACTTTTCTATTCTCTCATATTCCATGCGTTCGGCATGTCCTAAACATTTCATACTCCTCAGTTTGATAATTCTAATAATATTTGGCGAAGAGTACAGATTATGAATTTTATGTAATTTTCACCAACCTCCGTTATTTCATCCCTCTCACAACCAAGTACTTCGGTGTTTGTGGCTTTAAAATCGTTTTGAATAAAAAATATTTTGCCATAGAAAACCGAAATTAATGGCAGTGGGGATTCGTTGTGCTGACCACGCGACACCCTCTGTCCGCTAAAGTTGGCACTAACTTCGCCGACAAGCGGCAGTCGCTCGGTCGGTATAGTTCTCATGCGGACTCAAGCCATGGAGTTTGTTTGCGAGCGTGAGATGTAGCATTGTAATTAGGCAATCCGTGGATACCATAGCAACGAACTGCAGACCGTTAACAGGTTGCATGGACGTAAGTTGCATACTTGGTTACGAAGGAGCAGTCGTCCTTATTTCCGTGTATCGTGTCTATTCTTTGAGTACTGATAATATTTTGATGTGGCTGTGTGACGTGTTGTATAGTACATATACAAAATAAATTGTTTACTTTTTACTATTTGTGCGTGTTATTCATGGGAGATTGCGTTAAAAGTCGGCCTCAACGTATCATTCGATTACATGTAAGACCGGACAGGAATACGGGAGAAAGCAGGGGAAGTTAACAGTACTGAAGCTTGTATAGCAGATGATGACACATTCCGTTGCGAGTTCGACTGGTGTTACACTAACAATATTTTCTCGTCCTTTCGTTTTCGTCTTTTTCTTGACTTTAGTCCCTGTAGGGGCAAGAATTTTCTCTTCTCCACAGCGTCCAGACCGCCCCTGGAGCCCACCCAGCCTCCGTGGGTTCTTTCCCGGGAGATAAAGCGGCCGGGGAGTGAAGCTGACCTCTCACCTCCAAGTGCTGAGGTCAAGAAGACGTGGATTTATACCTCAACTTCCCCACAAGTCTTCATGGCGTAGTTCTTAATTAATTAAGCACAGGGACAACTATACCATGATAAATTCTATTAAGACTCTTCAAAAACAAGTTTAACATTTTCCTAGAACTTCCGTTGTCATGACGAGACACGGTCTACTGATTTGAGGTTCTCACGATAACAGCTATGAAGATTATTCTTTTTCTGGGAACTTACACCGGACTACACGCAGTCACATTCGAGATGACAGCACTCTTAAGAAACTGAGATTTGATTTGGTACTGGTATATTAGTACAGGATGCACAGGAGTGCATTGTTGAGGATGCAACAGTGAAGTTGTCCCTGTATTTAATTAAGCATCACTCTAACGTAGTTGGCTGAGGCACTACGCTACAAGCCGGAAGGTCGCGGTTAGGAGTTCCGATGAGGTGAATGTTTTCAATTTACCTAATCCTTCCAGCCGCACTATGGCCCTGAGTTCCACTCAGCCTCTAACAGAAATGAGTACCAGGAATCTTCGTAGGGGGTAAAAGGCGGCCGGCGCGTAAGACTGACAACATTACCACAATCTGTGAGCCGATTGTCTGGAGAAAATGTAGGAACCTCGACATGTCACAACCTTATGGGCCTCCACAGCCTGTTACGGGGATAGCTTTACCTTTACAACTCCATTAAGACGTGTGGGGGAGTGGAGGTATAACGGATTCTTATCCTCGGCATTGGATGGAGTTGAGTGGTCAGTTTCTTGGTCCAGGGAAAGAGATTCCCGTACCCACTGGATATGGGGCTGGGTGGGCCCCCAGGGAATCAAACCTGGCTCATTTGCTCAGGTCGAGCCTGCACCCGAATGTTCGTCGGTATGTGCCGGCGGAAACAATAGAAAGTACGGCTTTCCATTTCGCAATGCCCTCTGTGCAGATTGCGTTGGCACTGGGAACACTCTTCTTGGCAGGAGTTGTGTTCTCGGAATGTAGGTCCTTGCTTGTGTTTCCTAAGAAGCGTGGAGACCTTGATATACAAGTGTCTGCGCATGCGTATCATTACTGACCATGTTCTGCCTGCCAAACTTAGATTGCACGTTACTTTACATTACATTACATTACATTACGTTACACACCGCGTCTCCTGGGTGTAAGAGTGTGTTATAGCACACTACAGGGTGANGATACGCACTGTGCATCCACTTATATAGCTGCAGTGCTTGCCTGTGGCGTAATGAGTGCCACGTCACAGTAGGACGTTGATTACGGTTACGTTAGCGTTGCGCGTTACGTCACCGCGTGACGTCACCGCGGAGGGGAGTGGCGGGGAGCGCTACGTTACCGTGGAGAGGAGGGTGGAGGGGGGTTCTCAGTCGCGCAACATGTTACAATACGAATATACATGGTTAAAAACTGTAGCGTGCAGAACCGTTTATAGGCAACGACCGCGAGACGAACAACGGAACAACGCCCTTTGCTAGGCAGCAGGTACTTAATAATGCAACAGTTGGACTAAAACAATGTAAGATATGTGTCTTCTATGTGGTCCGTGCCGAGAGGTTATAAGCGAGACTGCAGACTGCAGCCACCTGCTTATGACGGTTCCTCGCTCGCGGATTTTAGTATCCTGGAGATGGAGGCGATACGTTCCTCCGAAACGTCGGTTCACACAAGATCTACACGGCGCTAGATCCCAGAAGACGGCATTCTTCATAATCACCGCCGTGAAAACCTCAAATCTTACAAATATAAACTTCTTTTTACTTAAAACCCCCAGAAATAAATTATTTTTTCAATTTCCCCAAAAGAAGTTTATTTCCATATTTGAAAAATAGGGGAATGCTTGTACGGCAATCTCTGCTCATTGTGGGAACCATACCAAGCGTGTAAGCATACTGGAAGTCAGAGCGATTATGTTGAAAATAAGTGTTACGTATAATAACCATCACAGTGTAAGAGGAAAGTGTAATGTTCCATATGCCACTTTAGGTCTAATAGTGAATCCGCAAGGCTAACGATCGCGATTCAGTTGAGCACACTTACTGCCGTAAGAAAGCCGTGTCGCAAATTGTGACGACATTTGGGCGCTGTGCCTGCATATCAATGCGTGGCAGCCAGACGCACCGAGACTTGTGATTTCGATGTGTTTCTGTAACTGCTCCAAACTTCCTACGTTTATTTGTTGCCTGACTTAGATACAAAGTTCGGACAGTACCTGCCTTCGTAACATTTGTATAAATTTTGCAAACCCTACGCACAACCCCTCAAAACTGGAAGATCATCATTACACGTAAGAACTGTAAGTGGACAATTTGCACATAAGATATTCCTTAATTAGACACACTCCATTGCTGAAGAAATTTACGCGGTAGCGTAGTTGGTTGAGGGGCTATGCTACAAGCCGGAATGTCACGGTTTCAAGTCCCGATGTGATCATTAGACTTTTTTTCAATTGACCTAACCCTTCCAGTCGCACTACGGCCCTGGGGTCGACTCAGCCTCTAACAGAAATGAGTACCAGGAATATTCTTAGAATATTCTTGAGGGTAAAGGGCGACCGGCGCGTAAGGCTGACAATCTCACCGCCATCTGTGAGCCGAGTGCCTGGAAAATGTTGGAGCTTCGACGTCTCACAACCCTTGAGGCCTCCACAGCCTGTTAACTGTTGTCGCGGCACACAGGTTGGGGAACACTGGCATAGATGAAATGATAGCCACAAAATGACTTTCAGCACTTGAAGCTGAATTCAGATTCTTTGGAATTGCAACTTATAATATGGTTCGGGGATGTGGGGCACCTTGCCCACAGCGGGGGCGGGGCGCCAACCTTCTCTTTCGCATCTGGACCCCACATCGCCAATATGTTCCCACGATACATAACCTTCTGACACAGTCCAATCTTGGGGGGGGGGGACATTCACTCCATAACTGGGTCCCGGTTCATTATACTTTCCACTCGCCTATCGTCCAGAGCAAAAACATTGACCCCAGTTGGTATGCACACTGTGGGAAGCAGAGTCAATAGTCAGGCCTCTGGAATGTGACGTCGTGTACCGTTGTTCTGGTGGAAAGTGCTGCCTCCATCTTCAGGGTAAAAACATCATTGGCTCGAATTTGACGCGGTGTAGTCTGGTAGATATTTACTAGTGTTTCGCATGTAATTTCTGCGTACTTCTTAAGAGGGGCATTCATTCCGTAGCTGGCCCATTGAGGTCTTTCCATTCGTCTGACGGCAAGAGCAAGACATTACTTCACTCACATCTCTTGTTTCGCAGTGAATGCATGAGGATTACTGTTTTATAGGGTGTGATGCCGTGTAGTTTGGTGGGTCGTTAACCAACGTTTCGACTAAACATTTTGCTTCCTGGAGACTGAAGTAGGAAGTTGAACCAGTACTTCGGTGTCTATCTACATCTCTACAGCCCTTGCAGACCTCGGCCGCCTTTTTAGTTTCTTAATCTGTACACAGTCGGTGAGACTCCTTGGATGGGGGATCAGCTCGTCACAAGGCCGCTACCTACACACAGAACAACACAAACACAGAATAAACGCACACAATACAGATATACATGCCTTGAGTGGGATTCAAACCCACGATCCCAGTGTTCAGGCTAGCGGAGACGGTTCATGCCTTAGACCGCGCGGCCGACCACTGTGATCGGCACTCCGGTATCTAATCTTACCATTAATACGCGGTTTCACATTGCATTTGAGAGTTATGTTCGTGGTCCGCCCTGCGGGAGCAGTGTGTAGATGGTGCAGCATGATTAAATAAGCCTAGAACACGTAGTAGAAATTAGAGGTTCTCTCTGCGGTGGTTATGAAGAGTTCTATCTTCTGGTATGTAACGCCGCGTAAAGTAAACCGACGTTTCGGAGGAACATGTGGCGTCCATCTTCAGGGTCGAAGAATAAGCCAAGAAAGAAAAGCAGCATGTAGCAGGTAACAAACAGAAAGGACTCTGCTCCGACCATGAAGATAAATGCGACATATTCTTCCGAAAGTTCGGTTGACTTTCATCGGACTACCCAATTGTAGGGGTGGGGATAGATCGAGGGGTAAATGCGAGAATGTGCAGGCGTATGGGGTGAGAGAAGGAAGAGGAGGAAAAGAGGAGAATTTGGAAGAGAAGGAAAATGAAAAGAGGACTTAGAAGAAGGGAGATAAAATGAAATCAGTATTCCTTCACTTCTTGTTACGATTTGGGGCTGAAAGGAAGACAGAAGTAGGCAGAAAGGCGAATGTTTGGAAACCGCTGAACACAACCAATTAAGATGGCAATACCCAACGGATCTGACATGTTGATCTAGTCGCAACGGTAACGGCGCGCGTTCCCTTCTCGTTAGATGGCCGATAAAAGTGAATGCAGACTCAGCTCAGCTTCCGCAGAGAGAAGAAAGGAAACACAATTTGAAATGCGCTGCATTTTCTGAGAGTAGCGAACGCTTCTTGAACAAAACATTAAAATTCCATCTCGTTTTGCTTCTGCATGCAGGAAGCATCAGAACACAATATCTGTCATAAGGATCATAATTATATTTAAACGAGTCAGGAAATCAACTCTAAAGGAAGAATACCATCTTCTGGCATGTGACGCCGAGTAATACAATATAAGTATATGGACGTTTAGGGCCGTGTAGATATTATGTTAACCGACGTTTCGGAGGAACGTATCGCCTACATCTACACACCTGCTCACGCTGGGTCATCGCTCGCGAATTTCTTATACCATGAAGATTGAGGCGATATGTTATTCCGAAACGTCGGTTAGCAAAATATCTACACGTCGCCACATCCCAGAAGACGGCATTCTTTGAAGCATTTAGCCATTAAGAAAAGTGAAGCTAGCATATTGATCTGTGTATTGAGTCATTTTGAAGATGTAGGCAGTATGTTGCTGCGAAACATCTGTGAACTACACGGCTTCATATCTGCCATGATAGTACTATTAATAGTCAGCGCTGTGGGAACCTCCAATCCAGCAGTATCTGAAATTTTTGATAGTTGATATTTATGCCTGAGAGAGGGAGAGAGAGAGAGAGACCTGATAACGGACGAAATGTGTAGGTTTCTTTAAATGAAAGTGGAGCTGTACCTCCATTCCACGACTCCTCTTCAGAGCGTGGTAATTAAGCACAGAGAGAGCTTTGATTTTCAATTTAATTTCTACCTACTCGCTTTGTGTTTCCAGAGCTCTTCGCTGTACACCACCTCCACAAGCCTTCAAGCAAAGGAGTGGGAAGTAAACAAGTGAATAACGTGTTCACATTTCCTTCTCCACCACCGCGCCTCACTGTCTGTCTGTCTGTCTGTCTAAGTGTTCAGTCTCACGTTTAGTTTAAATGAACGCGTCCATTTGGTTCGTCCTAGAATATACCGCTGGACCGCCTCTGTGATGCATAGTCAAGAGTTCCTGGCTACAGATCCACAGGTCCCGGGTTCGATTCCCGGCGCTACGAGATATTCTGAGAAGCAGTGGGTCCGGAGCGGGGTCCACTCAGCCTCGTGAGGATAATTGAGGAGTTATTTGAAGAAAATGGCGGCTCCGGTCTAGAAAACCAGGATTAACGGCCGTGGGGATTCGTTAAGCTTGACCGCGTGACACCCTCTATCCGCTAAAGTTGGCACTAACTTCGCTGACAAGCGGCGGTCGCTTAGTCGGTATAATTCGCTTGCGGACTAAAACCAAGGAGTTTGGAGAATATGCCGCTTTGCAGATCATCCCGCCTTCCGCAAGGAGGACGTAACAACTTCCAACTTCTCATTAAACCGCATGAGGACTTGACCAGTCGCGTTAGAGTGTGCAAGATAGAAGCATGTAACCAAGTCCATGCAGCTGAGTCCTTGGAAAACCGTCAATTGTGCAGCTACTCAAGAGTTTCCCAATATTCGAAGGAACCAGAAGGCTCATTATCGTGTTCACAAGAGCCCTTCATTGGTCCAACCCAGTCCATACCACCCCACCCTAGTATTCACTCACTTACGTTGTTGTCTTCCTTTTAGCTTTCCCACCTAAATACTATATATGTTCCTCTTCTCCCTCATTCGTTCTACAAGCCCTGCTCACCTCATTCTCCTTGACTTGATCATTCTAATTATACTTGGCGAAGAGTACAAGTTATGAAGCTCCCCATTATGCAGTTTTCTCCAACCTCCTGTCACTTCATCTCTCTTCGGTTCAAATATTCTCCTCAACACCCTGTTCTCAAACACCCTCGGTCTATGTTCCTTCCTTAATGTCAGAGACCAAGTTTCACATCCATACAGAACCACAGGCAAAATTATATTTTTGTTGTATTCTGATTTTCACGTTTTCAGTCAGCAGGTGAGAAAACAAAATAACTTTCAATTATTTATACCAATTGCTTGGTATGCTTCCTCCTTCATTCCAATTGTTTGGGAGGTGGGGCGAATTCGTAGCTTTCCACCCCTCCCGTGTGCTATGTCACCACCCTACGTCGCATGCAGACAGGTCATCGTGTGCCTGCTTTCCGCCGCAGCGGCCAGGGTGCGATCCTAGGTTAAGTAACGCGTGGCACTAGAGCGCAGTTTGTCCGAGTACTTCGGTTTCCCCTGCCAATTATTATCCTATAAGCTGCTCCACAAATCATCCTGTCATAGGCACTGTGGAGTCTCGATACTAACAGCGTCGTTAAATAAGCAGCTATTTTCCCGAATTGTTTAGACTGAGGTTGTGATAATGTGCTGCATGGTCAGGGCCACCACTCATCTCAGGAGCCGGTATATAGCAATGGTGAAATGATGATTAGTAGGGCAAAACCGATTCGACTTCCTCCACAACGAATCCGACGTGTAAAATATCCTGGCTCGAACTCGGGCCTCTGCAGTGAGAAACCATGTTCATTTCCTGAGACACACTTAACATATGTGACACTGAGCGGGTCAGCGTAGCGGTAACGCTCTAGGCTTGTATTCGGGAGGTGCTAGGTTCAGATCTCGACCAGGGCACCGGCTATCCTCCGTTGTTTCCCTCAGTTTTTCCAGGCAACTGCCGGGAGAGCAGCTCGGATAGGCCACGACCACTTCGTTTCAAATGATTTCCAGTTAATCAATTTGTAATCTTGCCATCCGTTAAACAAGTACGAAATAAGCGCTTATACGACGTTTAGGCAGTTCAATCTGCCTCTACATTCAGGTAACTTGTCGCAACATTGGCATATATTGTTGCTAATATTGAACGTTAGTGACGACAGTTGGCATCTAACCCGGGTCCATTGCTTGTGCCAGACACTGTACCACACAAGCGCGCAAGCACAGTGGCAACCAGAAGGTGAATGCAATTTCTGTCTGTATTTAAAACATACTACTCAAATTATATCAATTACATTTGGTAAAGCGTCGTTAAACTGTAATTTGCCTTAGTCTTGTATGGGGTGGAACGTGAACCTCATATTAAGGGATGGACATGGATTGAGGGAGTTTGAGAACAGGGTGCTGAGGGGGAATATTTGGACATAAGATAGATGTAAGCCGGTCACGGTAGCCGAGCGGTCTAAGGCATGCACTGTCTTCGCTCGCTCGGAAGCCGGGATCGTGGGTTCGAATCCCACCCAGGGCATGGCTGTTTGTATCCGTTTTTCTGTGTTTGTCTACAGGTAGAGGCCTTGCGACGAGCTGATCACTTGCCCAAGGAGTCCTACCGAATGTGTAAGATCTAGTAAACCGAAGTGAAACGAAGAGTCTCATGGAGGTAGGCCTAGGCCCAAATTGGGGCTGTAGCACCACAGAAAAAAAAAGATAGATGTAAGAATGGGAGTTTGGAGAAAATTACCTGACGAGGACCTTCACAATTTCTTCTGCTCGACAAATATTTTTGGAATGATCAGGGAGGGCAGAGCATTTAGCACGCATACACATTTCTAGTGGAAAACCGTAAGAAGAACAAGGAGTGTTTTCGAGGATAATATTAAAGTTAATGTTAAAGAAATAGGATGCGATTGTATAGACTGGATTCATCTGTCCGTGGATAACGAACAGTGGCGGGCTGTTGTGAACAAGGTAGTGAACATTTGGGTTCAATAAGAATGCTGATAATTTCTGGAGTAGCTGAACAACTTTTAGCTTCTCAAGAAGGATTTCAGTTAGTTAGTCCTTAAATAAGTCAACAAGTGATATTTCTGCATAGCTACAAGACTAAATGCACGCCACTGGTGCTTGTGTTGTCCAGTGTTTATTTCTCAGCCTTCGGAGCTGATTTTCACATGCAGTTTATCGTTTCGCTTGTGTTGTTACCTCCACAAAATGCGAGAAAAATCCGAACGTGGGAGTAAGGACGTGTTTGTACATGTAAAATTGTTTCAATATTTTACAAATCATAAATTAGATGATTCAAGGAGGAAGTGAAACGTAAATGAGCCTGCGTTAAGTTCACTAGAAGGACAAATGACGTATTTCGCCGGGTTTGTCTGACGCTTACATGAATTTCTTTGTCATGAAATCAGAAAAGCAATGTTAAGATAAATTTGAGTATCTATTGACTGTCAGATATGGCCACCGAGTGACACGTCACGATGTTTCTACATGGGAACACTCAACATAGGGCGAGTTCCATGTTCTTGCTGCGCCCGCTGAGTCAGCCAGCACCGTAAGTCCCCCTCACGGTTGCGCTCCATTGCCGTGCAGTGCTGCGGGTGAGCACCAAGCTGATATCCCTGCAAACAATGTAACACGCACAAGACTTAAAATGCCACAGTCGTAATTTTCGTCTCCATACTAACCATAAGTCTGACGCAACAGATGTAAAATCGCTGTGGAAGAGAAAGAACTGTAAGGAGAACGAAGTAAGAAAGAATGGGACAAGAAGGTGAAGGGGGAGGAATAAATGAACGCGAGGAAGCAGAAAATTATAGAAAGAAGGAAGAAAAGGAGATAGCATGAAGGATGATGAGGTGAAGAATGAGAAAAGGGAGAAGGGAAACGAATAAATGATAGAGGAATGAAGAAGAAGAGGAAGTAAGTGATGGGAGGCACAAAGAAGAATAAACGGGAGAGGGACATAAGTTGAATGAGGATAAAATGGGGGATAAGGAGGAGGATGAAGGAAGGATAGGGAAGGAGGCGGGGCATGGAAGAATAAATGAAGAGGAAAGGAGAAATGAAAGTAAAATAAGGAAATGAAAGAAAGACGAGGAGGTTGGAAGGAAATTTGGAGGGTAAAGAAATTAATGCTAAGTTCGAGAAAGACCAGCGATTGCTGAGGATAGGGTGAAGTGAAGTGAAGTGAAGTGAAGTGAAGTGAAGTGGAGGATGAAGAGGATGAAAGGATAAAGAGAAGGAAAGAAGCGCAGGTCGCAAGGACCGCAGGCAGGCAGTGGGAGAGCCACTCTGCGCAGTTCTCATGCCCGCTGAACCAGGCGGCCAGCCTGCGCTGGCTGGGTGGTGCCTGCTAATTCAATAACCTGCTTGCAGTGTGTCACAGCTGCCTAATCTCAGCTCGGCATCTCCGCTGATTAACCGACCGCAACATCTTGCTAACACTCAATTAAACTTGTACAGTGCCTCCGGGTAAATTCCCGTTATTTCATTATTCGTGAAACAAATGGTAAAGTGTTGATTATGAATTTAATACTAGGTCATAACCAAGTCCTCTCCATGTAAGATTTGAGGTTGTCACGACGGTGACTATGAAGAGCGTCGCCTTCTGGGATGTGCCGCCGTGTAGATATAATATAAACAGATGATTAGGAGGAATGTATCGCCTCAATCTTCAGGGTAGAAGAAAAAAGAAAGGAAAATTCGCGAGCGAATTGATTTTGATTGCTTTCTTGGGACCCTGCGTTGTGTTGATGAGGGCATATTGCCGACGTTTCGGAAATACAGGCTCTATGTTCCTGGTGGAAATGAGTATGGTGGTTGAAAGTTCATGGACAGATATGTTTTGGTCCAACAGACGTGGGAAATTGTACGGTCTGGAGCCCTGCCCAGACTAACAGGAACAGTGGTCAGACTTACGAAATTTCACATTTCGTGACTGTACAGGAACATATTATAGCTTACTGTAGGTGTAGAGAGGGTGTAAAGCTATTTATGTTCTTGCTGTCACCGTGCAGTCTGACAAGGACCTGCAACAGTGTGCAGAACTGCACTTTTCGTGACTGTACAGGAACATTTTATAGCTTACTGTAGGTGTAGAGAGGGTGTAAAGCTATTTATGTTCTTGCTGTCACCGTGCAGTCTGACAAGGACCTGCAACAGTGTGCAGAACTGCCCTTTTCGTGACTGTACAGGAACATTTTATAGCTTACTGTAGGTGTAGAGAGGGTGTAAAGCTATTTATGTTCTTGCTGTCACCGTGCAGTCTGACAAGGACCTGCAACAGTGTGCAGAACTGCCCTTTTCGTGACTGTACAGGAACATTTTATAGCTTACTGTAGGTGTAGAGAGGGTGTAAAGCTATTTATGTTCTTGCTGTCACCGTGCAGTCTGACAAGGACCTGCAACAGTGTGCAGAACTGCCCTTTTCGTGACTGTACAGGAACATTTTATAGCTTACTGTAGGTGTAGAGAGGGTGTAAAGCTATTTATGTTCTTGCTGTCACCGTGCAGTCTGACAAGGACCTGCAACAGTGTGCAGAACTGCCCTTTTCGTGACTGTACAGGAACATTTTATAGCTTACTGTAGGTGTAGAGAGGGTGTAAAGCTATTTATGTTCTTGCTGTCACCGTGCAGTCTGACAAGGACCTGCAACAGTGTGCAGAACTGCCCTTTTCGTGACTGTACAGGAACATTTTATAGCTTACTGTAGGTGTAGAGAGGGTGTAAAGCTATTTATGTTCTTGCTGTCACCGTGCAGTCTGACAAGGACCTGCAACAGTGTGCAGAACTGCCCTTTTCGTGACTGTACAGGAACATTTTATAGCTTACTGTAGGTGTAGAGAGGGTGTAAAGCTATTTATGTTCTTGCTGTCACCGTGCAGTCTGACAAGGACCTGCAACAGTGTGCAGAACTGCCCTTTTCGTGACTGTACAGGAACATTTTATAGCTTACTGTAGGTGTAGAGAGGGTGTAAAGCTATTTATGTTCTTGCTGTCACCGTGCAGTCTGACAAGGACCTGCAACAGTGTGCAGAACTGCCCTTTTCGTGACTGTACAGGAACATTTTATAGCTTACTGCAGGTGTAGAGAGGCTGTAAAGCTATTTAGGTTCCTGCTGTCACCGTACAGCCTGACAGGGACCTGGAACAGTGTGCAGAACTGCACTTATAGCTAACCGGCAGAGGTTGGGGTTTGCACAAATTAATTTAGGGGGTGGAGAAACCCCTGGGATACAGGAAGGCACCGCATGGAATCAGCTGCAAGTGTACCGCTTCTCAGGGCAATGTTCCCATTTCTCACGCTACGGAGAGGTGTGGCCCTTTGGGTGTTGGTGATGGCCTCTCGACATGTTGACATTGCTTGTTACTTTGATGGGAAATGTTGTCCGACATTTACTACACTTGTGTTTCACAAACGGCACATCCACGTTTCTGTGAAGTGTAAATATGCCCGTTACGGATAGCAGAGTCATTCTTTGAGGAATAAATATTGCCTTGGTAAGTGAACAAGAAAGAGGCTGGCCTTGATGACCTGAAGAGGTGTGCGCAGCCGCACTAACGTGCGTCTTCTTGCTCGAATTGGTTAAAAGAGACGATTTTATGTTTCGCCATGGCTTATACTTTCCATCTTTATTTTTCTTTTTCTTTTTTTTTTTTAGAGGTGGGTCATTTTATCTGTTAATACTGTCTGTTTCTAAAATAAATATGTTATAAGTTTTCATCTGGCGTTTCAGTTCGTTGTACAACTCTTAACAGATACCTTAACTGAAGTACATACAGTCATACCCGATTTGACGCTCTGAATACGTTTTTGCAAAGAAGAGCACTAACTGAATCAACGTTATGGGGTTGGGCGGTCATCTGACTATACCAATTACACGAATTCGACCCTAAAATCTTAACTTATTACATTATATATTGAATTCAAGATCCAACTACACTCAATTATTAACTTATCTATTCCTTACAAAAGAGGAGCCAGAATAGCTCAGTCGGTATAGAGACTGGCTACAGGCTGAACGACCGAGGGGTCAGAATTCGTGTCCCAGTAAGGTGAAGAATTATCTCTTCTCTACATCGTCCAGACCGGCTCTGGGGCCCACCGAACCTCCTATCCAATGGGTACCGGGTGCGTGAAGCTGACCACTCATCTCCAACTAGTGCCGAGGACAAGAAAATATGGGTCTATACATCCACTCACCCATACGCCTTCATGGCGTAGTGCTTAATTTGTTAAGCAGAGGGACAACTTTACCTTTACTCCTTACAAAAACTAGCTTCACGTAGCAGGAGCTCAGTTTGTGAGTAAACTGTGAGCTCTTCTTGAGGGCATCAAAGGCTGCCTGCAGCTCAGTTTTCCGCCTGCTTCTACCGTTTTCTCACTTGGTTTATTTACCGACCACGAAGTGGCCGGAGCGTGAAGCACATCACTCACCTAATGCCGAGGTTAAGAGCGGTGGAGCTATACATTCACTCCCCCATACGTGGTGCCAAATTAATTAAGCACAAGGAACACTTTGTCGTTTTAACTTCATCTTACACCAAGCAGACGGGTGCATAGGTTATGATACAGACTTGTATTCTAGAGGTACTGGGTTCGAACCTTAGTCAGGTTACCGCGTATTATGACGTTTATAATGTGGTTTGCTTAGTTCTTTCGAGCAAATTCTCGGACAGTCCCTCGATAGGCCACGACCTCTTCCTTCCAAAACGTTTACAGTTCATCTGAAGGAAAAGTCGAAATAACTCGCTTTTACAAACGAGATCGAAACCAGCAATAAGGTGATATAAGCCTGTGTTGCACGAAGTTTTGTCCGTAAAATAGCCTTAAAGAAATAATGTAATTAGTTGGTGATTATTCTCTGAGGCCACAAGCACCATCACACTTTCTTGGTCAGGTCACTTTCAACGGTTTTCTTTCTTTTTTGGTATCCAGTTTTCTATGTATCAGGATAGTTTCACGTCATTGGATACGTAAAATTGACGTCACGTTAAATAAATCTTGCGGTCACATCCGAATAGATTAGCTCATCTAAGTTTATCTAATCTTAGGAGCGTGAATTTTCCCACACATAAACAATTGAGTTGGCTGTTGAGAGAGTGCTTGCGATTATTCCTGTCAGAACAGCATTCACTCATTTTTGACCGTGAAATTTATAAGTGAGGTATGCGACATATCACGGCGTTATAAATGACTGTTATTAGTACGCGTCCATCAGCTAAAGAGATCATTTTCTTGTGTGTAGAACAGGTAAAATTTAAATTAATGCCTCTATTTATTATAGTAACTTCATTAGTGTAACACAGATTGACTGCTCATTATTTATTTTGTAGTTTGTAAGTGCATTAACTACCAAATTAACTAGTCTACCTGATACATATTCATTTTTTGGGCCCTGGTACTCATTACGCATGCTCGGGACAAGTCACACGTATATAGGAGGCCATATCTGTGTCTATTCACATTTTTCGAGAAATATTGAACAGATTTTGACGAAATTTGATATGATAGTCATGCCATTAGAGTTCATTAGAAAATTCGTACTTCATAAATTTCTTGAGCGTAAGGGCACTGCCAGCTTTTCAACAAATTTCCAGTCCAGGGAAGTCCGTTAATAATATTAGTATTATTTCCTCAAATATAACTCACAAATGGGGCACGCGGTAGCGTAGTTGGTTGAGACACTATGTTACAGCCGGAAGGTCGCGGGTTCGATTCCTGATGAGGTCATTGGATTTTTAAATTGACCTAATCCTTCCAGCCGCACTATGGCCCTGGGGTCGACTCAGCCTCTAACAGAAATGAGTAACAGGAATCTTCCTGGGGGTAAAAGGCGGCCGGCGCTTAAGGCTGATAACCTTACCGCCATATGTGAGCCGATTGTGTAGAGAAAATTTGGGAGCCTCGACCTCTAACAACCATGTAGGCATTCATGGCCTGTTACAGGGATAGCACCGTTAAATAAAACATGATTAAGTAAATAACTACAGTGTTTTAAAATGTGAGTAGTAATTATATGAACTTCGCTTTATGAGGGTTTAAAACATTTCGAATTTATCCTCTGAAGAAATACAGAAACTAAATGACAAACACCCTGTTCTTATCGTGTTCTCATATAGCCTTTGCCACTGAAGCTACAGAGGCGCAGTGACGCTCTTCGCTTGTCTGAAAGAAAGAAAATGGCGTGTAGTGGTGTTGCTAAGGGAGAGTTCGTTTGAAGAAATAGTTATTCTTATGCATCTGTAATTAATATAGAACGTTCTTGTGTAGTTCTGTGGTTTAGCATGTAATGTAGGGGTAATATGTAACATTAATTGTGCATTGTAACGTGTCAGTGATTATGAAATTAGTGAAATAACCTGCTACAATTTATGTTACACCCAACGACAGTGCCCGCTATATCTGATGATCGAAGCATGTGACATGATTGTGTTTATGAAGTTCTGTGACGTCAGGGAAACTGTTGAAAGATTACAAAGGTATCAAGGGCTTGTGAGGAGTTTTTTCAGGCAACCAACAACGCCAGATTAATTGGTGAGTACAGATATATGCATTCATTTTCTTAAAACATGTGAGGAAAAGTATAATGATATGTTAGTACTTTCGCCATATTGCCGCAAGGTATCATTACAGGATGCCAATTTTATCCCACATGTTACACGATGTAGATCTGTATTTAGCGAAAACAGTTTTAGTACCGAGAAAGAAGTTGTCTTAGATGTGTAACCAGCTGATACTCTGTTCGAATCTGTTCTGTTAAGTAAGTATTTTAATTGTTTTCCTCAAAATCTCTGGCTCACTGACTGGTGGATTGTTAAGGTTGATAGATCACCTTCCTGTTATATTTTTATTCGCCATTAATGACATTGGTTTCCGTCCCTTTCAGTGCTATTTAGCAATCGTGGCAAAACTGTGGCCGGCGACCCACATGTATTGAACCGTTACGACGGCCAACGGGAAACATTGTTATTTAGTCCCTTCGTTACAGCTTCGTGGAGATGCGTACTGCACTGCTTTAGAAGTCACCCGTCGCTAAACTACTCGAGAATTTCCAAATATTTTATGGGACCCGAAGGTTCAGGGGCACGCGGTAACGTAGTTGATTGAGGCACTATGCTAGAAGCCGGAAGGTCGCGGGTTCAATTCCCAATGAGGTCACTGAATTTTTTTCAATTGACCTAATCCTTCCAGCCGCACTATGGCCCTGGAGTCGACTCAGCCTCTAACAGAAATGAGTACCAAGAATATTCTTGGAATATTGTTTGGGGTAAAGGGTGGCCGGCGCGTAAGGCTGACAGTCTCACCGCCATCTATAAACCGATTGCCTAGAAAATGTGGGAACCTCGACGTCTCACAACCCTATGGTCCTCCACGGCCTGTTACAGGGATACCTTTACTTACTTTTACCCGTAGGTTCATTACCGTGTTCACAAGATCTCGCCACCGGTCCCTATCCTGAGCCAGATCAATCCAAACAATACCACCCCATCCTATTTATCTATGATGCTTTCTATTATTGTCTTCCGCTTACATCTTGTTCTTCGTAGTCGCCCTTTTCCTTCTGGTTTTCCTACAAATATCATACATGAGTTCTTTTGTCCCCATGCATGCTACACGCCCAGCACATCTTTTCATCCTTGATTTGATCATTCTAATTACAGTGGACCCTCAAACTTCGAACGGTTTGAAGTTCGAGCAACTTAAAACTCGAAAAAAATAAATTGGAGGGAACTCCAGTTTTCAAACTCGAAAGTCATACAAAGAATCGCGTGGTCGTCACGTGGCTGCCACGTCATGTAGAGAAGTGGCAGTTGTGAACAGGAGCTGCACCGGCCTATAGCGGCGGCAAAACCAAATATTTTCTCTGAGTTTGGGGGTAATTTTTTATTTCTGTAAAAATCGTATTTTGATTACAAGTAATATTATATTAACATAATTTATTTATCTTTGTGTCGCATTAGTACTCATCAACAAAACGCAACAGAATTTCCAGAATCTTCTCCTTGCGATAGGTCATGTCCGTTGTTGTCGCACATGCGCAGAAGCTGATACATGGCGTCACCGCATTGCAGAGTCGTTCGGTCTGTGCCAGCTCTTCTAACCGATATATATCGTGAATGTCATGGAGAGGGCTAAATGGGGCTACAAATTACCTGTGTACACACATCTGCTATCATCAAATCATCAGAACTACATGTCAGCCGCAGTTTATTGCCGGGAGTCATATTACGCAAATCACCGCTGTGTCTGTATGATCCGTAACTCTGCATGACCGTTGTCCCGCAAGAATTATGACCCATGAATGTTATTCCGTGGTAATTTGGAATAAAGCAGCAGGTAACTTGGGGTTCGCTTCCCGCTCTGGGCATTCCTATACAGTAAATAGCATATCATCTTGCGGACAGTGCTCCATAAGTGTGTACGTATGTATGTATGTATTATTATTATTATTATTATTGCTGTTGGAGCCGGGTAGCTCAGTGTATATAGTGACTAGACTGTCAACTGAAAGACCGGGAAATCAGGACATGTTTCAAGGCAAGGGCAACAGATTTTCCTCCACAGCGTCGAAACCGGCCCTGGGGCCCATGTTGCCCCCTATACAGCTTGTACGGGATCCTCTTTTTCTTGCAGTTAAGTGGTGGGGTCATGAACCTGACCACCCACCTCAATCTAGTGCTGAAGGTGCGATTGGTGGAGCTATACCTCCGTTACCCGATACTCTTTCATGGCGTGGTGCTAATTAAACGCAAGGATAATTTTACGTTGTATTCTTCTCCACAGCGCCCTAACCAGTGGATTACCAGGGTGTGAAGTTGACCATTCATTTCAATCTATTGCAAAGGTTAAGAATGCGTGGAGCTATATCTCCATTCTCCCATAAATCTTCATATTTTAAAAATAAAATTGTGTTATAATTTGTTCCTTTTCTTTAATGTTCATATCTTTCACACAGTGTCTTAACCGTGAAGTTGAAAAGACTATTTTGTTTTGTTCAGACATGTAAAGCTTGACACGTATTAAGGAGGTCCTCTTTTCCAATCTTGGTCGGAACACTACTATTCTGATTATTTTCGTGGTTCTTTACAGTCCTTCCAGCTAAATGCAAGCACAGCACATCGATAGGCCATAACAGGTTCCTTCCAGATCCTTGATAAATCTTCAATATTCATCCTACCATTCGTCACTACTGGCATTGCACTGTCAGGTATCATAACAAAACTGAGAACTAGCAAACCATGTTCTTGTCCTGTTTTTGATTTTCTCTTGTTCACTTTGCTTTATCTCACCGAACAGGAGCCATATCATTCAGCTGTATGTTCTTGTTCTCTTCACTTTATCTCACCGAACAGGAAACATATCACTCACCTGTATATTTTTGTTCTCTTTACTTTATCTCACCGAACAGGAGCCATATCACTCAGCTGTATGTTCTTGTTCTCATGTTCTCTTCACTTTATCTCACCGAACAGGAGCCATATCACTCAGCTATATGTTCTTGTTCTCATGTTCTCTTCACTTTATCTCACCGAACAGGAGACATATCACTCAACTGTATGTCCTTGTCTTGAGTTTATTTCAATCGTGTTCTCTCTATAAGAGTTCTGTATCTTCTGGGACATAACGCCATATAGTTAGTGGACGTTTTGGAGGAACATGTCGCCTCCATCGTTATGGTTGCAATTTACGCCAAAAAGAAAGCAGCATAAGCAGGTTGCAAGCATAGCGACATACTCTACATGTGTTCTACCAATCCGAAGGAATATCACACGTATGTGTTCCTGTCCTGGTTTTATTGCTTCGCTACCGAGGCGCCCATCTTCACAGCCTTGGAATGTATTGTGGCCTTGGACGCAATCACAGATCAAGGCAGAGTTTTGTAGCCATAAATCCAGTTTAGAAAGTAGAAAGATGAACCTGATCTGCTTTAAACGCGTGATCTCACTACTGGAGATAGAAATGTAATGGGAATTAAAATACTTCGTGATGCTCTCTTGTTACAAACAGTTGCAGTGGACTGTGTAATTATTTCTTGAATTGACACACGCAGGCGCCGGAATAGCTCAGTCAGCATAGTGAGTAGGTTACAGGCATCGGGGTTATATTCCCGGTAGGGGTAAATATTTTTCTCTTTATTTGGGATCAGCTCTGTGAGATGTCCATCGGGTACAGTGGATCTATTTTCGTGGGGTAAAGCGGTCGGGACGTGAAGCTGGCTATACTGTGTTTTAAGTGTATATTTTTCGGTGATTCATCACCAGATAACTATACGAATTGTTACGGAGGCACAAGATTCTATTTTGAGCATGCGATGGGGCCCAAAACTACGCGTACCGGAGAATTTACTCGGGAACTTTCCTTCAGTAAGTTTGCCTGTTCGACCCAAGACATGCTGTCAAAGATATTTGTGACAAAGAGGACTCACCTTAGTTTATTGCTGTAGTTACGAATCCGTGGAGATAGACCTACATTCCCTCGTACGTCTTCGCGGCGTTGTGCAGGGACAAATCCGCTCTTAGTGACACATGTCAATATAGATTCCTCTGTTTTGTATGGCTGTCAGAATTTGTCTCTTACGCTCTGATGGACGAATAGAGTTTCGTAATATCTGAGAACAAAGGGAACATGAGAACATTTTGACCAGAAAGAAATGAAGGGTTGAAGTGAGAATATTATAACCTTTGTGCGTCTCACTAATATTTTTCCTTTATATCTTTCCCCCCTCATTCCTTTATAGCGTACTTTCCTAAGGTAGGCTTAGGCGATCTCCATCCCTTAGCAACATGCCACAACAGTTATCTCAGATCCCATAGTGACTTACAGAAATATCACGCTTCATCAGAGAGGCTAATCCTAGATGTAACGGTTTTTGTGGGGGGGTGCAGAACTCCGGTTTTCCTGACTCAGGTTTTTTTGTGGTTTTCCTCAGTCTCTCCAGGCATGGTGAAGTGTAGTATCTCGATAATGCCACAACCGCTTAATTCCAGATCGTTGTACAGCCTAAACACTGACATCATTAAACAGTTCTAGTCATTCATTCATTCACGGACCGATAAGATGAATATGGCTCTCAGCGTCTGCAAGAAGGCATCACGTGATATAAAATAAAGTAGTCTTTAATTTTAGTCTCGACAAAATATATTTTTATACAGTTATTAATTCAGATGACCAGGTGGGCTGGATATACAGCACGCATGATGGAAAAGAAAGAAATGCGCGTAAGAAATGAGTTCGAGGACATCAAGCGAAGACATCTGCTCAAGAAAGAGCAAAGGGCCGTATGTATGGGCCGGAAAGAGCGTCAAGGTCACGGTGGACCAGTGGTCCGAGCGGTAGCCCATGGCGTTCTTTGCGGATGGGCTACATCGGTTGACGTGTCAATGGGATGCGTGCCTCAGGGCCCATGGCGTCCACTCCTTTGCCCGGAGCAATTTTCGAACAGGTTTCATTTGAACAATCCACATATAACAGCTTCATTACCAGTGGACATAACAATCTCCTTTTCTCCTATCCGTTAAACATGATGAAATTATTTTTCACCATGACATGTAATGTTATTATAATGTAAGTTCATTACTGCAAATGGTTGAGTCTCCGTCGATTTACTTACTTAATCCGTTCCTCTTATACCTTTACGGTGTCGAGGTTTTTTTTTTTCATCATTCTACAGACGGTAGGACTCCTACGGCGAGTGACCAGCTCGTCGCAAGGCCGCTACCTAAACACAGGACAACACACACATAGAATAAACACATACCAAACATCCATATGTTGTATGGGATTCGAACCCACGATCCCGGCTTCCGAGCGAGAGAAGACAGTACATGCGTTACACCGCTTGGCTACCGTGACCGGCTTCCGGTGATTTCATATGAGATTCGTGATGAACGTTACATTACTTACTTACTTACTTACTTACTTACTTATTTATGGAGCTGAGCCCTTCTTGAGGAGAAGCCAAATCTGCAGCTACTCAAGAATTTCCCCAACATTTTATGGAACCCAAAGCTTCATTACCTTGTTCACAATAGCCCTCCACAGGTCCCTATCCTGAGCCAGATCAATCCAATCGATACCATCCCAACCTATCTCTCTGATCCATTTTAATATTATTCATCCTCCTACGCCTTGGCCTTCACAGTGGTCTCTTTCCTTCTGACTTTCCCACCGAAGAAAATATCTACCGAAATTTTTTATTCGATTTACGTCCTCTAATTAATCCACCTCTACTTCATACTGATCTGTGCTTTTCAGTAACCGTGGTCACGCAGCACATTATCATATCCTCAGTCTAGGTTCTATATCCGGCCCGGCGCTTGGTTGCAGATGAAGTTCAGATTATACTGTGAAGTAAGCAGTAATTTCGTTGCTAATCTGATATTAACGTCATGAAAATAGTTTGACTTGTGCCACTCATGATCACAATTTCATCTCAAGTTGAAACAATAAGACCCAAACAGTTTGGCCGTTACATGTTGCCAACGATAATTTATAAGTTCCATCATTCATAACTTACGCGCGAACATTAATTTCCTTGCAAATGACCTTGTCGACAGAGTACGGGAAAAAAATGGCAGATTTCGAAGCAATCTTTTTTGGTTACTTTCGTAACATCAGTGTTGTTAATTATAATAATTGGCGAAGTTTCACCTACCACTCAACAAGATTTCCTTATCTTATGATAGATCGCATTTCTGGTTACGTTAAATACGTGTCTCCAAGCAGGACAGAAATTTGCGCTCGTCTTTCGTGAATTTGTAAGGAAAAACCAATTTGCCTCTGACTGTAATCACTTACTTTTGAAGGAACGAATTTATTCTAAATGTTGTGTACTCAAAAATGTAGTTCCTGCCTCACAGGAAACACTGCATCTCCATTTTAAGGATCAGAAGGTTAATGCCGTGTAGGACAGTAACGTCTGTGAACTGTGAGAATCGTATGAAACAGCTTAACGAGTGGAAATTGATTTTTACACTACAGTTCAGAAAGAGGTACAAGCTCCGTTTCAGAACTAGATACGAGCTCCAGTTCATAACTAGATAGGAGCTCCGGTTCAGAATTAGATAGGAGCTCCAGTTCAGAACTAGAGAGATCCTCCGCTTCAGAACTAGATACGAGCTCCAGTTCAGAACTAGATAGGAGCCCCAGTTTAGATCTGAAGAGGAGTTCCAGTTCAGAAGTAGATACGAGCTCCAGCTGAGAACTAGAGAGATCCTCCGGTTCAGAACTAGATAAATGCTCCAGTTCAGAACTAGATAGGAGCTCAAGTTCAGAATTAGATAGGAGCTCCATTTTAGAACTTAATAGGAGCTCCAGTTCAGAAATGAGTAGGAGGTCCGGTTCAGGGCTCAGTAGAAGCTGAGAATCGGAACTAGGTAGGATCTTCGATTCAGAACTGTTGGGGGACGCTGTTGGGGACGATACTTATGGCGCCTCGAGGCACTAGAAATGGCCGCGACTGAGCAGACGGCGCCGGCCCGCATCTACGAGGTACCTACCCTCGTTTCCAGACATGTACATGTATATCCCCTCGAAGGATCACAATGCCGATTATATTAATGTTACGGCAGGTGGGCACATGCAGTAACCACCACGCCATTAAGACGTATGTGACTGCACGCAGCCTTAATCTAGGCCCTTGAGAGTGTGACCAGCTACACAACCCCAGCCGCTTTACCCCCGGGGATAATAGTCCCAGTACCCATTTGACAGAAAACTTGGTGGGTCCCAGAGGCGGCCTGGACGTTGCGGAGGAGATGAAAGTTCTATGGACCGAGTGAAGGTAAAATCGTCCCCCTGCTTAACTAATTAAGCACTACGCCATGAAGGCGTATGGGGGAGTGGATGTATAGAGCCACATTTTCTTGACCACAGCCCTAGTTGGAGGAGAGTGGTCAGCTTCACGCCCCGGCCGCTTTTTCCTGAGGTAAAGAGCCCCCGGTACCCATTGGATAGGAGGCTGGGTGGGCCCCAGAGCCGGTTTATATTGTACAATGTATGTTCAGTTTAATTGAAATTCAAAGCTCGTAAGCTTATGACTGTGTAGCGAACTATCGTGTGAACTCGAGGATAGTTCAAGGTGTACGGAGTCACTATCTAATTTAGAAGTGTGATCAATTCTTAATAGTCTCCTGTTACATGAGTTTCTAGTTTCTCACCCGGATGTTACGCGCGTGTTTACTCGTGAATATGTTTGCTTGCGGTCTGGAGAGAAGTAACCAGCGATAGAGAAGCAAAAAGCTGGCAAGCAGCCTTGTTTGCTTGCTTATTGCTGCCATCTCCAGGACAGACCTGACATCGTGACCTCGGATAAATAAATGACCTGCGCTTTGAGTCGTCTTTCTGTTCTCATAGCAGAAGCAAACCTGTGGCTTACCAGGTCTGCATGCAGCACTCCTACCTATCCGTTAACACAGCCCACGCTCCGCTTGCATACTCGCATTGCAACCCACTTCCAGGGTACAGGCATGTGCGTATATCATGCGGTAAGGACTCCATTTCTATTTGGGCCAGGACACTGACAATCCTGACCTTGGATTTTCATTGTTTCCTACTGGCCGGAGCTGGGTAGAGATTGGCTATGGACTGGATCTGAGTTCGAGTCCCTATAGGGTCATGAGTTTTCTCTTTTCCATGTAATCCAGACCAGTTCTGGGGCCCACCGAGACTACTATCTTGTGGGTAGCAGGGGTAAAGGAGCCGAGGCGTGAAGCTGATCGCTCAGTTCAGAGTAGTGACAAGGTCAAGAAAACGTGGATCTATACAGCCACTCCCCCATACGCCTTCATGGCGTAGTGCTTAATTACAGTAACAACTTTACCGTCACCTGGCGGCAAATGCCAGGATAGGGCCTCGCATTAGGCAAGAACCGCCCTCTTCCGCGGATCATTCAGCAGAGCGAGGGGCTATAGGCTGGACGGCCGGGGTTGTCTTCCCGGTGTGGGGCAAAAGATTTTTCTTCTGTACTCCATAGCGTCCGGAAAGGCTGTGGGGCCCACCCAGTCTCATATTCGATGGGTACGGGGGAGGGTGTAAATCGGCAGGGAGTGAAGCTGACCACTCACCCCATTTAGTGCCGAGATCAAGGAAGGCGGATTTATACCTCAACTCCTCCATACGTCTTCATGACGTGATTCCTAGTTACTTAAGCACAGGAACAACTTGACCTGCACCTTTTGTGATTTGTGATGTACATCTTTTACCGCCTCCTTACATATCCCTTCCATTCCAGTATTCATCAGTCATTCTGTTGTTCCATGCTGTACAGACTCCGGCATTATTAACATCGTTATAGAAACCTAACGGAGGAAAACTGACCGATCTTCGTGGGTTTCCTCAGTCCGTCCAGGTAGATGCCTGGATAGCACGTCAAATTAGGTCCAATGGTTGATCCCCGTAAGCATGATAAGGAACTTCGGGCTCCGTAAAAGGCATGATAATTCATAAGCATCAGTTAGCTTCTCAGGATCGCCCCGTCATAACTCAAGCGGTTAGTCGCTGGCTTCCCACGGCGGTGGCCCGGGTTCGATCCCGGGTCTGGTCCAGTGGGATTTATAGTGGACAAAGTGGCGCCGGGTCAGGTTTTCTCCGAGTACTTCGGCTTCCCCTGCCAATCTTCATTCCACCAATTGCTCCACAATCACCCTCACCTATCATCTGGGGCTGGTACAATAGGCCAGAAGTGGCCGCAGTACAAGGGACTTAGTCCCACCCCACTAGCAATAAAAAAAATAGCTTCTCAGGATGGATTCTTCTCAGTGGAGTTGGATGGTTACTGTATCCGCGAGGCGTCTCCGAGCAAGGAGTGTGCATTTTCACAGCGGTGGAATTCTTACCGTCACTCCGTAGTGGATTTATGTTTGCAGCTTACCAACAAAGTACATGTTTTAAATGAATCTTGGAAGACCTTTATGTCTGGATCTTGATAGTGTTGGTTTTAAGTTAGTTAAGGAATTTACTCTTACCGGTATGACTTCTAACTAGCACCATAAACTAGACTTAACCATCGCAGATTTATAAATTCAGTATTTTTCTCTCTGTCTCAGTAAAATTCTCCAGTACAAGATATTTGTACATACGCGCGCATTGCTCTTGTCTCCGCTGCACGAGTTATATAAAATCAGATATGGAAGATGTCTTTTAACTTTGCAGAGTTTATTGTTGGGCGTATTGGGTCTCTGGACTTTGTCCATCGTCTGGTATCCTGGAAGTACACGACGTTTCGGAAACTGGGTCTGTTTCCGTACTCATGTGAAAGCCTGGGGAGGACATCTTCTGGACCTGAGTCTAGCGAGACGGACCCAACATAGGACAAGTGACTGAGATTAATTCTTTCTAACAGATCGGGTACACTTCGTGGGGGGTAAAGGAGGGTCGGCTCGTAAGGCTGACAACCTTACCGCCACCTGTGAGCTGATTGTCTAGAAAATGCAGGAGCCTCGACGTGTCAAAACCCTATGGGTCTCCACGGCCTGTTACAGGGATAGATTTACCTTCTTTACCTCCACGTCGTCCAGACCGTCTATGGGGCCCATCCAGCCTTCTATCTATGGGTACTGGGGTCTCTTTCCGCTACGGTAAAATAGCCGGGGCGTGAAGCTGAACACTCACCTCCAACTAGTGCCGAGGTCAAGAAAATGTTTATTCATACATCCACTTCCCCATACACCTTCGTTGCGTAGAGCTTACTTATGCACAGGGACAACTTTACCTTTTTAATAGATCCAATAATACACCAATGATTGAGATTAGCTCTTTCTAATGGACCCAACACTGCACCAATGATTCAGGTCAGCTCTCTTTGTAGATACAGTATTCTACTAGTGATTGGGATTGACTGACCAAACATTGGGCAAGTGATTGAGATGGGTTCTCTCTCTAATAGGTCCAATAATCTACCAGTGATTGAAATTAGTTTTCTATAAGGAGCCCAACGCTGGACAAATGACTCAGATTAACTCTTTCTAACTCAACCAATTTACATAATTCATTAAGGGCACGCTCCATTCCCTTCCTTGTAATCTCAACTGCACTGAACACTAAGCTAAGCCACAAAAGATCCTCGTTACATAGGCTCCGCACGTATCACACAGAAAACACAAGTGACGTGATTGCTATTTCGCCAGTCCATTGGCGCGCTGGCTGCTGTCCAGCAACGAGCTATAATATTCGTCCACTGAGCCACAGTTTCCATTGGTGCGCGTTGGATTGTGTTTACCGAGCCGTTGCCCAGCAATGCTTTGAGAAAATCCGTTACAATATATGTGAAACATAGATTGAATGTTGCTTAACCCAGTAATCTACAAAGGGTCCATTTACAAGACCGTATTACATATGTATAATTTTTAGTGCACTTTTGTTATTTAAAGAATGTTTATGAGATCACATACCTGTCTGGGTGTCTGTGTAGCCCCCATTTTTTTCTGTGCTGTCCGTGTCATATCGAAGGAAGTAGGCGATTAGTTCTTCCCAACACTTCTTGTTAACTCTTGGGCTGTAGTATCGTAATTTTCAATCGTATGACATGTTCTTACTACAGCCATTGTTCTATACTGTTGTTAGGTCTATGTGAGTAATAACTTTTGTATCGCCCTGTGTCTGTGTCTTTAGTCTCTGTGTCTAATACAGGTCAATTATGATATTGGGTTCCCTGTAACTCGTGTAGCGAGAGAGTGAGTCACTTCATGCTTGTCTCTCTGCACCCCCACCCCCCCTCTCCTTACAATGGTTCTCGGTTAACATACATCTATAGAACAGGTACATATATATCGGAAGAGTGGCCTAAGTAACTTGAAAGCGTTTAAGGTTAGAGGCCTTAAATGTAGGGCATGATCAGTAATTCTAGGTCTGGCGAAGTAACATGTGCGCTCTTTCCGCGGTTCCATATGGAATCTACACGATTCCGTGAAAGGTCATTTCGTTGTAAAAGATATTTCGTATATTTAGGGTTCCTGGTCTTGCTTACTGGATCTAAATCAGGGCTGCCCAACTGCAGCCCATTGTCCTGTAGGTACCGACCCGCGGGCAACGCAGGAAATCACGTGTATGTATGGCGTAACACTTTTGTGTCGATGTTTTGTCCAGGTAATTCTTTCTATTCGGTATCCAATGTGTATAAAAGAAGGTAAAGCTATCTCTGTAACAGGCCGTGGAGGCCCATACGGTTGTGAGACGTCGATGCTCCCACATTTTCTAGACAACCGGCTCACAGATGGAAGTGACGTCAGTCTTAGGCGCCGGCCGCCCTTTACCCTCAGGAAGATTCCTGGCACTCATTTCTGTTACAGACTGAGTGAACCCCAGGGTCATAGTGTGGCTGGAAGGTCAATTTAAAAATCCAATGATATCGTCGGGAATCGAACCCGCGACCTTCCGGCTTGTAGTATAGTGGCGCAACCAAGTACATTACCGCATGTGCTGCTAAAGCCTGTGAAAAAGAAGAAGAAGAGTTTTCGTGAAGTTTCTCTACAGGCTCGCCGCGTTTAACGAGGAAAGCATCAACATTTGTTTCACCGAGCGAGTTGGCCTAGTGGCAAAATTCTAGATTTATATTCGGGAGGTGATGGGTTTGATTCTGGGCCGAGTAACCGGATATCCTGAGTACTTCATGGTGTTCTTCAGCTCCTCCAGGCAATTAAGTCACGATCGCTTCCTTCCACATCCCTTAAATTCAGTGTGTATCACCCCACCATTCGACGGTGTGTGGTCTAGCTGTTGGCAAAGTTGTAACATTACTCACAGGAACGGAACATACGAATTTTGGAGGGCGTCATGCGACCCGCGTACCGCCAGTTGGACAGCCCTGCTCTGAATATTCACCCCCTCCCCAACCTGTAGCACGAATCATGCCACTGACAGGATTGCAGACTTACGAATATTAATTTGTAAGGACACCTAACATAAATCCGCGTGACTGAGAGTGTTAAGGCTCTAGAACTGTGTCACATGGATTTAACTACTTACTTACTTACTTAGATATTGCCCAAGATTGTTCTTACGCTTAACTAAACACACTGCCGTGAAATCGTATGGGAGAGTGGAGGTATAGCTCCACGCATTCTTGACCTCGGCCGGTAGCCATTGGATAATAGGAGGCTGGGTGGGCCTAGAGCCCGGTCGGTCAGCTCGCGCTACAGTCACTATACTGAATGAGCTACCCCGGTTCCAATGAGAGGATGCAACCGGATGCACTCGTATTCCGAAGGCAGGCGAGCACGCACGCACTGTTAGTGCAATAGTTGTAGCTCACGCCGCTGCACCCTGCGAAAGCGGTCTGATTTGTTACGCGGGAGGGAGGCATGGTTATTCATCTATTGAGCGACAAAGACGGATATACTCGAGCGCTTAAATGCTGTGAGAATGCAAAGACCGGCCGGAGAGCACTTGCGCTCCAGCCGCTGTGGTAACGGAAGGATTGTTGCAGTTTTCGATTAGTACCAGAACAAGGCATGCGATGTGTAAGGTTGAGAAATTAGTTTCAAAGACGAGGTCGGCCCTCGGTACCTGATATTTCCCCCATCAACCAGAGGCACTGGAAACTACTTGGGCGGGAAACTTGTTGCCTAATTTTGCTCAGAGTTCTCCTAGAGACATGAGGATCTTTTACATGCCGTGAATCTACGACACGGGACCCACGGCTTAAAGTCCCTCCCGGAGGACTTGTTCCCTGAATTTTTCCGCCCTTAAAAATTCCACGACCTCCGCCGGGTTTGAACCCGCGTACCTTGAGTCATGAGGTGTGAGGCTGCTTCAGAGAAGCTAAGTGGGTGTTAAGGGGTATTATGAACTGGCGACCCTTATGGACATTGCTGTCTTGTCCCTCATGCACTGGGGTGCTGTTTCTGTCATTGATTCAACCATTCCCTAACCATCTATCTATCTATCTATGGCTATACAGCCCTTTGTTGGAACTTGACCGCTTTTTCAGTTTCTTAATCTTATATACAGTCGGTAGGACTCCTTGGACGGGGGATCAGCCTATCGCAAGGCCTCTAACTACACAACAGAGAATAAACGCACACAATACAGACATCAATGCCTTCAGTGTAATTCGAACCAACGATCTCAGCGTGCGGGCGAGCGAAGACACTTCATTCCTTAGACCGCTCGGCAACTGTCATCGGCAATAAAATAAAACTAGGAAGAAACAAGGAAACATACAAAATATTACTATCAGAATTAAATTACTATTAAAACAATTTCGTTCTTATATTCTCAATACAAAAGCGATCCGTGTTTTAGGAACCTTAACGTAAAATTAATGAGAAAATTTTCTGGCTGCCACTCATTGGGAAGAAACTTGGCGGGTGTTTGAAAGCTCGAATTAAGACAATGGCCCGTCCAGAGTGTGACGTGGAAGCTCCAGTGTACAAGGAAGTACGGTTCGTAAAATAGCATGTCCATAGGAGTACTGGCCGTGTTCTCACACCTGTCCACTCTCAACAAACCGCGCAGTTAATTTGGTCGAGTCCGCTAACTCAGATAAACTTGCAAGGTGTGTATAGGTTATAGCAGGAGTTCGATTATAAACCGCCGTCCTTCTTCCAGCACATAATGCAGCTCCAACCAATACCCCGCTATTTCTGACGCGCAACCAAGAGGACAGGTGCGATGACACGGTCTGTACGTATGAGGAAAAGTTCAGCTATTAACAGTGGGAGTGGAAGAAGTTTGGCTGTGCGAGGGGGAGGCCCGTAAGAAGTCCGGGTTCGTCCCAAGTTGATGAAGACGAGACTGACACAACATGTAACATGCATGAAGCGCTCTGTTCCCAAACAGCAGCGTAAGAAGAAAGATAGCGGGGTTAACAAGTTCAACTCTTGCTCTTCCGACCGTGGCTATTCAGATCAGACAGGCTCTAACTGAAAATTACATGCGTTACGTTATGGGTCGGCAGGGCGCAGTTCGGCGTGGAGTGAGTGCACAAGAGGACCACGTGACGGCGCTTTCAGTGTTCTCAAACTAATGGTGAATAACGAATTGGAAGGAAGCGCTCGTGGTCCCAGCCGTCGTAATATTAGGGACTCAAAATTACCACCAAAAATCTCAGGGTAACCGAGCATCGTCTGAGATTCGAACTGAAAACCTCCTCAATACAGGTCTACACCAATGCCCCCACCTCCCTCTCAGTTTTCTTTTCATGTAACGCCCTCATTTTGGTTACCACCAACTGTTCCTACCCCTCCCTGTTTTAGATTAATGTCACATTTCCCGTTCGTGTTTATGTTATTGTTTAAACTGTTTATCCGGTCACAGTGGCCGGCCACGCGGTCTGAGGCTAGAACCGTCTTCGCCCGCTCGAACGCTGGGATCGTGGATTCGAATCCCACTCGAGGCACCGATGTTTGTGCATTTATTGTGTCTTTGTGTTGCTCTTTGTGTAGGTAGCGGCCTTTTGACGAACTGATCCCCTGTCCAAGGAATCTTACCGACTGTGTATAGATTAAGAAAATGAAAATGCGGCCAAGATCCAACAAAGGACTCTAGAGCCATAGATAGATAGATAGGAACATTAATTTCAGTTTTATAATTTTATAATTAGGCTAGAAATTAAGCTGAGGCAGATACTGGCAAGTACATAATGAAATACATGACAATCCCCTAGAAGGAGTGCAATGTAACCTGAAGATGGCCGATGTGGTCGAAACGTGGGATATTTAACGACGGTTTCAGTGCGGAGACTGCAGAGCGTCGCGTGTAAGGAGCCCGAATGATAAATTGGAAAGGATTAGCTAGGAACTGGTTGCGGCCTAATCGCGGTACTAATTGTCTGGAGGCATTGAGGAAAATCATGAAGAAAAGACAGTCCGGAAATGCGGTGTTCCGGCCTGAATTCGAACCGATTGCCTCCCGAAACAAGTGTGTCTACTATGATACTGTCCACAGTTGTGTATAGATGTGTGTGTGGGCGATAAATCTGTGCATATTAATTTCAGCCTTCGAATGGCTGAAACACTGCAAGAAATGGTGACAAAACCATTAGAATCTTTTTGCAATTGGTTCACACAAAGATGTACTCGTACATGTGAGGAAAGTTTCAACTTCGCTTACGGTTTGGTGTTAGTGTTGAGAAAAGGGTGGGTAGGGGAGAGAGCAAAATAATTTTAATTGCTTAATAAATATTCATGGGCCCTGCTCATGTTGCGCATGCGTTACAACGCTACATTACTTCAGAATCTGTCATGCGCGAGAGATGGCTGTGCGTATCGTCCCAACGTACTCACAAATGGTCAGTTACAGCGCCGAGGCCCGGGCTTCAGACCCAGCTCAGGGTATGGTCCATGGAGGACTCTCGTTTAATCATCCGTGCAGTGAGTATTGTCTACATCTGTCGAGATCCCGGATACATAATCTTACAACATTTGCTTTGTGTCTGAAATAAACGAACATCAAAGCCAGCAAACTTTGCACAGTCACAAAAGAATAAAATGAAGCTGTCCCTGCAAGAGCCCGTGGAGGCCCATAGGGTTGTGAGACGTCGAGGCTCCCACATTTTCTAGACAATCGGCTCACAGATGGAGGTAAGGTTGTCAGGCTTACGCGCCGGCCGCCCTTTACCCCCAGGAAGATTCCTGGTACTCATTTCTGTTAAAGGCTGAGTCGACCCCAGAGCCATAGTGCTGCTGGAAGGATTAGGTAAATTGAAGAAATCCTCCTCATCGGGACTCGAACCCACGATCTTCCGGTTTATAGCATAGTGCCTCAACCAACTACACTACCTATATGAAAATGATGGCAGAGGATCTTCGCTTTTATATAATATTTGTAGTTAATGAAGCAAAGTACCTAAATGATTTATAATTGCAGCAAAGTGAAATCTGACGTTTCAGACACTTTTCCCTTTTCATTCCGTTATTAATTGGCTCCGTAATATAATTGCCAAGGCCGCAAATCACTCAGATATCGTGTCGAGATGACAGGGCCTCACTGTCTCTCTCACCCACGCGCTCACCTGGCTTGCAACAATTCCAATATTTGCAGTAAGCTCAAACCGGCGCAAACACACCCTACATAATGTATCATAAATGCCTGACACATCGCAGGTTTCCACTACCCTAAAATAGGTACGCAAATTTTATAAAAATCATCAACAATCTTTTAGCTTTTGGTAACAAACCATCTGTTTGTCTGTCTATCTCTCTGTACAGCTTATGTGGACCTTGGCCGCTTTTTCAATTTCTTGATCTATACACAGTCGGTAGGACTCCTTGGACGGGGGATCAGCCCGTCGCAAGGCCGTTACCTACACACAGAACAACACAAACACAGAATAAACGCACATAGACATCCATGCGTCGAGTGAGATTCGAACACAGGATCCAAATGTTCGAGCGGGCGAAGATTGTTGATGCCTTAGACGGTGCGGCCACTGTGATCGGCAGGTCACAAATCATACAGCCCCTAAAACCTAGAGGGGAGTTTGTTGCATTGTGGGAAATATCACCATGCTTTATTTGCTTCGATCCTGTGTAGCGCGCCAGTATTGTACATAGCGTATAGAGAAGTGGCCATGGCCTGAACTGAAGTACTATCCTGACATCGGCCTGGAAGGATTAAGGTATACCACGGAATACTAAGCCAAGACAGCCAGTCACTGAGGCGAGATTTGAAGACTGGGACATCAGAAATACGAGCCACTCAGGCGACAGTAGTTATGTGACTGATGATTATGATTTCTTATCATAACTTACAACTTGCATTTTGTGGTTCAGTTTCAAAGGAAATCCAATTTACGCTGCAACTTTGAATTTTGTGGTTCAGTTTTAAAGGAAATTCAATTTACGCTGCAACTTTGAATTTTGTGGTTCAGTTTCAAAGGAAACGCAATTTACTCTACACCTTTGCTGTCCATGTGTGTCAGCGTGGCCCAACTTAGGTCTGGCCGTGGGAGAGCAATCTTTATTAAGTCAACTTGGTCTTTCGTAACCAACACTGAATATGGGTCAGTCGTAAATTTGTTTAACCGGCGAGGCTCTCTGGGTTTACTTTTCCAATATAAACAAGGCAGAGCTGAGCTAATGAGCTAATTCTAGGAGGCATAGCTTTTTTATCACCATCTTTTGTATGCAAATTTGCTATCTTATAAAAAGAAATGTAGCTATGAAGTCCAAAGATAATATCTTTGAAATATGTATACCAAGTAAAGTAAACTTCAAAGGTACCCAGCATTAAAAGGATCCAAACACAGTCCATGTGTCGGATCGAGAAAATTGTTGCTGGTTCTCGCCAGCACAGTCAGTCGTGGTTTCCTGTCCCATCGGGACCCATGTCCGTATTTTTCTCCCTTCAAGACATTTACGTGGTAGTCATGACTTGTATATATAGTGTATATTACAACCAAATGTTGGTCTGTTCGTCTCTGCCAGCCCCTTTCTTCCAAACAGCGCGTCAAAGAACTGGTGAATACAGAAGTTGTTGCCCTTGGAAGAGTCCAGATAAAATGATTAATTTGCTTTTGCGTATAGGGGTTCGAATCAAATAACAAAAACAAAACAAAAAAAACTCCTTGGTTTTAGTCCGCAAGCGAACTATACCGAGCGACGACCGCTTGTTGACGATGTCAATGCCAGCTTTAGCAGATAGAAGGTGTTGCGTGGTCAGCGCAACGGATCCCCACGGCCGTTAATCTCGGTTTTCTAGACCGGAGCAGCTACTTTTCCAATCAAGTAGCTCCTCAATTATCCTCATGAGGCTGAATGGACCCCGTTCCAGACCCACTACTTCTCAGAAAAATGGTAGCGCCGGGAATCGAACCCGGGACCTCTGGTTCTCTAACCAGGAACTCTGACCACTAGACCACAGAGGCAGTAATAAGGGTTCGAATCCAAGTCAAGATATCCTCGCAGTGTTTACTCTATAAGAGATGTGTTTGCACCAGATTGTGTAGCCTGACGCAGGAGCAGTTGTGCAGTTGTGTGGTTACAAAGAGAGTGCTACAGTTATACATCCGTGAAATAACCACACACAACAGAGTTTAGCGTGTGAATGCCGTTTTCATCGCACATCCTGCCCCGTGAGAAGTCTGTCCTCAATAATGTAGGGAACCACGGACAATAAGTGAGCCGGGATAGCTCTGGGTTTGGCGACAGAGGAGTAGGGGTTCGATTCCTAGTAGCGGGCAAACATTTTCTCTTCATAATAACGTTCATACTGGTTCTGGGACCCACCCAGCCTTCTGCAGAATGGGTACGGGGGGGTTGTTTCTCCGGGCTAAAACGGCTGGGAATGTAGCTGATCATTTAACCCATTTTAGTGCCGAGGTAAAATATGATGGAGCTCTACCTCCACTCCCCCATTCGTATTCACGGCGTAGTACTTAATTAATTTAACACAGGGACAGCGTTATATTTTTAGTTGTCTACTAGATAACTTATTATTAACTTTAATGCATTTGCTTCATGCTGTTCAGACAGAGTGGAAGGTTCAGATGTGGAGTTATCCGCGTGTTTGTGACGTCACAACTCGTGAAGTTCATCCGGAACCGAGCAGTTCCGGTTACTAAAAGTGTTGGGGAGGACCGGAATATTGCGGAGAGGCAGCTCTGATGACAATTGAGTACCGGCATCGCGCACTCCTCAAGGTTGCTGCCTCAGCACGTTCTCCTGAACTGCCGCATCACAAACCATAATTTATTGTAACTTCTGTAACTATTTGCTTATTGAGGAACCAGGATAGCTTAGTAGATATAGTGACAAGGCTACGAGCAGTTCGACCAACAAATCCGATTTCGATTCTAGTAAGAAGCAAGAGAATTTTCGCTACTACGCAACGCCCAGAGAACCATTCAGCGGGTATGAGGAGGAGTATTCAAGGGGGTGAGCAGGGTATGAAGCGAGCCATTAACTTACATTTAAATAGAGGTTAAGAATATGTGTAGCTACACCTTCAGCATTTACGTCTTTAAGGCGTGGTGTTTAATTAATCACAGGGACAACTTACGTTTAATTTATTTTTTGTTTGTTAATTCGTTCGATTTCATCTCCCTTTATTTAATTTCAGGATTCGTTTGTTCCTTTCTAAGCGTTCTTCCTGTATTCATTTCTCTCTTCTTCCTTATTGGATATGAGACCATGTAGAGTTTTGGTAGGAAAACCTAAATGAAAGAGACTACTAGGAAGATCAAGATATAGATAAGAGGAAATATGAAGGTGGATCTGAGAAAAATTGTTGGGGGTGTGAATCGGATTCGTCTGGCTCAGGATTCGAACCACTTGCGAGCTCTTGTGATACGGTACTGAACCTTAGGATTTATAAAAAGTTGGAAATTTATTTTATAGCTAAGCAACGTTTGCTTCTTAAGAAAGAATCATCTCCTTTTTAATCAGTTCTAAGCTCCATTAGGTGTAGGGTACATGTACTTTGACAATATTATTAAAATAGATCTCAGAGGTATCAGATGCAAAGGATTTATATGGCTCGAGAGGGTTTTTGATAAACTTTTCAGCGTACTTTATTTTGCAAAAAAAAAAAAAAAAACTTTTGAATGCCCGAATCAATATTTATGAAACCTGATATGTATATCTCGGCACCTGAGCCCATCTCAGCGACATCTTTCATAGATGCCTCCCATTTATCTGTACGTCTGTATGTGCATTCCCCTATCTTTGCTAGGCAACGGCTCGGTAAAAACGTTACCGCGGCAAAGAATACACAAATAACATTAGAGGAACTGTTGGTCACATCGTTTTGTATGCGTTCCGTGTCGTATCAGAGGAGAGTCTGTGTCTGTGTATTCCCTATCGTCGCTAGGCAACGTCTCGGTAAACACGATCTCGCGGCAACGAAGAATTGTGCCGCTTTCTGTGCGGTCCGTGCAATTGTAATATAAGAAGGAAAGTAGACGATTAGTCCGTCTCAGAACTTCTTTATTTATTTGTGGTTTTTTAACAATGGGGTCAGTAACCCCACTACGACCTTCAGTGATAGGATTATCAATAGTGAATTTGAAAGGATCCGGAAGGAAGCGGTGGAGGCGTAACATGGGAGATTTCGCCTGAGTTATGAGCGGAAAGCTCACGGAGGGAGCTACACGCCGAAAGTTGCAGTTGTACCGACCGGATCTCGAATCCAGATCCGTTTAGTTAAAGTAATGGCTGAACCGCACTGTGACCTTAAGACTGACGCAACAGAGAGAAGACATGAAGCGCACAGGAACGTCGTAAGAAAGAAAGGGTACTCGTTATATTCAAGGCAGCCGGGACGTTTATATGTTATTTTTATGTGTGGAAGAAAAGTTGATCTAGACAACTCCCCGTTAAATAGCAAAGGTGAAAAATGTACCCAACTGAACCATATAACCTGTTTCAATTCATGTATATGCCCTACTCCAGATATAATTAACCTCATCGGGACTTAGGCCGTTTATACACTAACGCGGCGATGGTACAGGATTCAGTTTCTGTTCCCACACCCTCGCCCAATGCTCCGTCTCTCTCCAACTTCAGCATCACTTCCTCAAGCTAGGAGTCTTGACTGGCTTGTGACAGGTGGATGGGCCTTCTGAGCTGCCTAATCTCAGTCACGTAACTTCATCGAATTTTAACACGAATTTCACCGTGTAAATATATGTTTGGGAGTTGCGATATCTAAGTCGGTATAGTGACTATGCTACGGGCTCAATGACTAAGGAATTAGAGTTCGAGTCCTGGCAGTAATAATACATTGTTGTCTTTTCCATAATTACGAGAGATGCCGGGATAGCTCAGTCGGTATAGCGACTGGCTATGAGCTGGACGACCGAGAGGTCAGAGCTCGAATCCCGGAAGGGTCAAGACTGGCTCTGGGGGTCCAGACAACTTCCCATTCAGTGGGTACAGGGGGTTTTCCCCGAGGGTAAAGCGGCAGGGGTGTGAAGCTGATCATCTCTACAACCTACTGCCGCAATTAACTACGAGGAAGAGCCAGTAAATAGGTCAGAAATGGATATAAAACGAAAAACATGTGATATTCAACCTGGAAAAAACATTTATTTCTCAACACATGCGCCACCAACACTGATTGATATACTTGTCCCATCTTTTTACTGTTGTCTCAGCCTTTTATGCGTCAGGTCAGGCATCATCTGTGACTCTAGAACATCCTTGAGAGAATTTCTCGACCCAGTTGTGAACCGCTTTACGCGACAAACACTTCCCACCGTAAACATGAAATATTTCTTTATCGATATTTCTTGCATTGAGTCCTTTTGCCCACAGAAAGCAAACGCGCAAGAGAACGCTGCTCTTCCTCAAGCATGATCGCCATTTTGACTACTGAAACGAGCCGCTAAATATGCGCATGCGCATCTGCTACCTATACTGCCATCAAGCTGGCCTGTGCTGTTACCTAATGATACACATAGAAAACGCATTACGTCAATTACAGCTGTTTTACTTAAATTTGTGTTCTATTCAGTGACTCTCCCTCGTAACAATGTAAGCGTTTGTTTTCATTCTTGGTGTTAAGCGAGAGTGAGTCCTGTGCTACTACTGCCTGCTTCCTCAGCTTCTCGTCAGCATTGCTAGGATGATAATTTGGATGGGAAAACTGGGATGCGTGAGGGGATTTCTCTTGATACTCAGATACTCGTATGCCAGATTACCTCCCCGTCTTTATGATTTCGGAATAAATATTTGTATTTGTATCTACATGTTATGCCCTCGTATTCCTTATGCTCATCACCTTAATATTATCCTGTGAAGATTATGTAGTTCCTTATTATGTAATTTTCTCCACTTCCGAACCGAGCAAGCTGATGGAGCCTTAACGCTCTAAACTCATATTTCCAATTTCATCTATTTTCCTTAGAGGAACCCTTGAAATAATTTTCAAGTCTCAGAGAACACCTGCATAAAGATTGTTATAAATAAGCACCAGAATCTTCCTGGGGCAACGGGCGGTCGGCACGTAAGGCTGACAACCTCACTGGCATCTGTGGGCCAGCTGTCTAGAAAATGTGGGAGCCTCGACGTCTCACAACCCAATGGGCTTCCATAGCATGTTACAAGGATAGCTTTATATTTCCTACCACCCCTAAGTGCACAGTTGTGCGGGTCAGGCTACAGAGAAGGAGTAACGAGAAAATACGATTGAGACAAAGAAGAAATACTAAGGCAATGAGGAAGAGAGGAGGTAGAGTAATGGAGGAAGAAGAGGTGAAGAACAAAAGGAAGTATAAATGGGGGACGAGAAAGAAGAGTACATGAAGTACGAAAGAAAGATGAAGAGAGTGAAATTGCAATGAGGAACTTGAATAAGAAACGAGAAGGAGATAAGGAAGAAGTGGAGAATGGAGAAAAGAAACCCGAAGATGAAAGCGATCGTAGTGCCTGAAACAGGAATGTCAGAATGTGACTTGAGTCACTGTAGCCGGTACGTGAGGTGGCTCCATTTATAAGAAGTGTTTTGAGGAACAGAGCAGAAAATGCATTTATAATAACTCGAGAAAGAAGGCTAAGTAAAGCTAAGAAACCTAACCTTTTCCTTTTCGAAAGTGAGACCAAGGTTCCAGTGCGCATGAGCCGGGCTGTCGTCATCGGGGTTTATTCCGATTAACAGGGAAGGAGAAGGAAGTTCGTGATAACCGCGACGAGGTGCTGCAAACGGACACGCACGAAGCTGTACAGGTATGCGATCAATCTGACTCATTTCGTAACAGCAATTGGACTGAGCAGCATATCTCAAACGGGGACATAAAAGTCAAGGTGAATTGGCCGGGTACTTTTACTGCTCTGATACTGTGAAATCAACAGAAATTTGCTTTCAGCTCATGCAACGTAGCACACATAATAATCTTTTCATTTTTCTTTCTTTTGTTCCAATAAAACGCAAAAGGTAAAGTTGTCCCCGTGCTTAATTAAGGAGTATGACATGAAGACATATTGGGGAGTGAAGGTATAGCTCCACTGTTCTTGACCTCGGCACTAGATGGAGGTGAATTGGTGAGTTTCACGCCCAGGCTTCCTTGCCTTCGAGGAAAGAACCCCCGGCACCCATGGAATGGGAGGCTGCATGGGACCCATACCCGGTCTGGACGCTGGGGAGAAGGGAAGAGTTTTCGTGCTACAACAGCAGCGTCGATGCCAGCGTTTATTTAGCGACATCTTTAGCCATGGAAGGCATCGTTAAAAAAATGTATGTTTAACCCTTCAGAGCCCAGTGGTTAACTATATGTGCCATCTGATTTAATATGAAAAAGAACTCTGCATTGTGCCCACAGATTGTACGTGTGTGTTCCGTATGGTTCTCACAATAAACAGCGACTGTTTCCCTAAACAGCATTAACCGGTTGGGCTTTGTAGCGGAGACGCAATGTGTTTCCTGTGAGGCACTGACTGAGTTTTCTACCCACAGAGTGTATCTGTGTGTTCCGTATGGTTCTCACAATAAACAGCGACTGTTTCCCTAAACAGCATTAACCGGTTGGGCTTTGTAGCGGAGACGCAATGTGTTTCCTGTGAGGCACTGACTGAGTTTTCTACCCACAGAGTGTATCTGTGTGTTCCGTATGGTTCTCACAATAAACAGCGTCTGTTTCCCTAAGCAACATTAAAGGGTTGGGCTTTGTAGTGGAGACGTAATGTGTTTCCTGTGAGGTACGAGCTGAGTTTTCTGCCCACAGAGTGAATTTCTGTGTTCCGTATGGTTCTCACAGTAAACAGCGTCTGTTTCCCTAAACAGCATTAACCGGTTGGGCTTTGTAGCGGAGGCGTGATGCGTTTCCTGTGAGGTGTGAACTCGATTTGTATATATTAATTAGAGGAAACTCAGTCTTTGGAGAGTTAAACAGCAGAGCGTCTTCTCAGCTTGCCAGTCACCGTTTGAAGGAGAAATTCCGGGACGTGCTGTGAGCCCTTTCCAAAGCATGATGTGCTGTAGCAGTGGCCGTACGGTTCCCACTAATAGTTGTCACGTTCGATGCATATATCCCAGATCGAGAAGGTGGTGACGTATAACATTCGTGCTGCAGAGTGTTGTAATTTGGTATTTAAATCGTTCAAACGTGTATCAGCGCCACCCATTTGCTTATCTAGGAGCGACAACAGTTGTGCCAACTGTGACATTAGCATTTCCTTTCTATTATATATAATCAGTTGTGAGATCTATCACCAAAAGAGCGAGCAGTCCCTTGTTTCAGTGAATATTTTCTATTACGAGTACTGGTAATATTTAGATATGAATATGAAAAATAATGTATGGCTAGGCAACGGCTCGGTAAGCACCGCCTGAAAGCCGGAAAAATGGAGCTAGAGCGGAAGTCCATGCTGAGCAACGGCTCGGAAATCACGTTCCCGTTGCAACAAATATCAACGAACGAGTCGTTGCTAGGTAGCAAGTCGCTAAGCAACAGATGAGGCAAAAGAACAAAGGAACCGTTTGAGATGGAGGCTTATATTCGGGTCGGATGGAAGTTATAAAAGAGCCGCTATTCTTTCGTAAATTAAGTCAGAAGGCAGTTTTGTGTGTGAGCAGTAATTCGTCGTTCGGCATAATACGTCACAGTGGAAGAGAAGACACTCGTGGTTCAGTAAGGATTGAAGCGAGTAGTAGGCAGTCATTGATTGTGAGCTATTATAATTGTAAAGAAGTGCCAATAAATCCAGTCATCGAATCCAGAACCCATTATTATTAGTCACGCAACCCCTCATACGTGGCAGTATGAATTGTAGTATCCTATATATGGCAGACGGTTTACGATTGACTATTTGTGCGTGTTATTCGTGGGAGATGTTAAAGGTAGACCTCGACGTGTCACTCGATAACACGAAGGAGTGGAAAAGATTACTGGACAAAGCAGGTGGTCAGAAGAGCGGAAACTTGTATAGCAAATGATAGCATTTACCGGCGAATTTTCAAAGTGTGTTGCAGAAATTCCCCTATCATTAACCTTTGCATTGAATATTTATTTCTTTAGTTTATTTATACGACATAAAGTCCACACAACGGTGACTACAAAGGGTAGTATTTTCTATGGTGTGACGCCGTGCAGTCCGGTAGTTCACCGACATTTCGGAGGAACGAAGGTCGGCGCGCCAGCCAAGCTAGCACCAGGCAAGAAGAAAACAGCTAGGTTGCATATTCGATCTTGAAGATGGAGATATTACGTCTCTCCGAAACACCAGCGAACGTATACTGGACTACTCAGTCATACCTCAGATTATTTTATATTTTTGCTTATTAAACGACGCTGATAATAACTGAGTACTCTTGAGTGATTGAATGATAGTGACTATGAGGAAGGAACAGACCGTGCCATAGTATTTGCCTGGAGGGACTGGGGAAATCCACGAGAAATTTGAATCAGGGTATTCGACGTCCAGATCGAGGTTTGAACCGGGAGCCTCCGAGTGCATATTACACACGAGAAATCCGGACTTCTGTGTTGTAACGCCACCATAGTTCGGAGAATACTTGGCGTTTCGGAGGAGCATACTGCCTCAATATTCAGGATCGAAGAATAAGGCAGGAAACCGGCTCGTAGCGGGAAGCTCGTACAGCTCTGCTTGCTGCCAGTTTCATGTTGTTTTCTTGCTTGCGTTACTCTTCTTCGACCTTGACTATGGAGATGATATGTTCTCCGAAACGTCAGTTGACTTTCATTGGACTACACGGCATTTATATCCCACTGAAGCAGCTGAACAGAGTCACGTGGCTACTGAAAGTTTGTTTCACTCTTGCACACACTAGCCGTTATGCTTCAACTTGCGGCACGTAATGACTTCATTTCAGCGATCAAACCAGCATCGTCCTTGGCGCACGTGTGACGTCAGTACTCACGAGGTCCGACGTTGCGATATGTGGAATTTAGCGCCTCCTGCATTGGACTATTGTGGATTTTCCTCAGACGCGTTCATCAGCGTTACACCCCCCACTTTGCTTTCGGTGTTTACGTTAGACCGGTTTCTGGTAAACAACCCTTAACAATTTCAAGAGAGGCATTTTGGTTGTGGGTTATATTACAGTTAGTCGGTAAGGTAAGGTAAAGGTAAAGCTATCCTGTAACAGGACGTGGAGGCTCATAGGGTTGTGAGACGTCGAGGCTCTCACAGTCGGCTCACAGATGGTGGTGAGGTTGTGTCAGCCTTACGCGCCGGCCGCAGGAAGTTTCCTGGTACTCATTTCTGTTAGAGGCTGAGTCGACTGCAGGGCCATAGTGCGGCTGGAAGGATTATGTCAATTGAAGATTCCAATAACATCGGGAATCGAACCCGTTACCTTCTGGCTAGTAGCATAGTGCCTCGAATAACTAAATGACGTCAGTAACGGGACTGTATGCAGTCGAATGATACGAAGATGGCTGTTGCACGTAATGAAAAGTCATCCCCGTGCTTAATTAATTAAACAAGTGATCAAGACGTTTGGTGAGTGGAGGTATAGCTCCGCCATTCTTAACCACACAACTAGATTAAAGTCAGCTTTACGCACAGGCCGATTTAACCCCGAGGAAAGGGCACCTCTTAGCCAGCGGATAGGGCCCCAAAACCGGTCTGGACGCCGTGGAGGGGAGAAGTCCTTCTTCCCTGGAGGGAATCGAACCCAGATTTCTTTGTGGTTCACCACGTAGCCCTTGAAACGCGACTGGAGGGATGTTGTGATCTTATCATATCGGGGCGTTATCTTGAACGGACTTGGGGGGAAACCCACGAACTTCAATGAATATGCTTAGAGCTTCTGTGTGGGTGTTTTCCTAACTTGAAAATGTTACTATAAGTATACCGACGTTTAGGTTTCTACCAAACTTCACAGCGACACATTAAACACGCGCCGCGAGAATCGGAGATCCCCCAGATTTCGGTTTGCTGACGCGGACCTCCAGTTTATGAGGCTCTGTTACCTAGCTTTACGATTTTGTAATGGTTTCGGGTGACGAAGTGAGGTTATGTTCTGACGGCGCAAGAGGTCATTGCGCATCCGCCTGTGCATTCCGTCATAGATTAGATCAGACTAAATTAGTTTCCAAAAAATGCTGGGGCCCGAGGTAGCGTAGATGGTTGAAGCACTGTGCTACAAGCCGGAAGGTTGCTGGTTCGATTCCCGATGAGGTAATTGGATATTTCAATTGATTTAATCGTTCCAGCCGCACTATAGCCCTGGGGTGGACTCAGCCTCTAACAGAAATGAGCACCAGGAATCTTCCTGGGGGTAAAGGGCGGCCGATGCATAAGGCTGACAACCTCACCGTCATCTGTGAGCTGATTGTCTACAAGATATGGGAGCCTCGACGTCTCACACCCCTGTGGGTCTCCACGGCCTGTTACAGGAACAGCTTACCTCCCCCCCACAAACCCAGTAAACCTGTACCATTCTACACGGCGTCCCGTCCCAGAATATTTTATTCTAATTGCAGGTAACTGCATATAAACGGGGTAACTGGGTGGCGTTTAATGTGTAAGTTTCAGCCTTCAGTTTTCACACTGTGGATACGGGACGAAAAGCAGTCAAGATGGCTATTCATTTATTTCGAACGATATTTTCTGTTCGTGACCTCCGTATGTAATGTGTAGGAAAGATCATTAATGGTCGCCTTTAGACCAGATTGCATTTGTTACTGAACATGCTATCTCGTTGCTAATAGCAACAGTTGCTATATGTGTGGGAGAGATTCATGCATTAGAAGTCACTTGGTATTTCAATCATATCACGATTCTTACAGCCTACACAGCTGCTTTAGATTTGTATCGTTTTCTGTGTTAAATGTCTGTATTCACTTGTATAATGACACAGGGCAGCTGTAGTGTAGTTGGTTGAGGCACTATGCTACAAGTCGGAAGGTCGTGGGTTCGATTCCCGATGAGGTCATTGGATTTTTTGAATTGATCTAATCCTTCCAGCCGCTATGGCCCTGGAGTCGACTCAGCCTCTAACAGAAATGAGTACCAGGAATGTTCCTGGGGGTAAAGGACGGCCGGCGCTTAGGGCTGACAACCTCACCGCCATCTGTGAGCCAATTGTCTAGAAAATGTAGGAACCTCGACGTCTCAACCCTATGGGCCTCCACGGCCTGTTACAGGGATAGCTTTACCTTTACAAAAGAAAAAAGCAGGTTGGTGTATGGGTGGCGTTCAAGCAGTGGTAACTGTTTCTGAGGAAAGAAGCAACTTGTCTGCGCTCTGTTGCCAGTAGGCAGAACTGTCCCTGTATTTCAGCAATTGCGCACTATGCCATGAAGACACATGGCGGAGATGAGGTAAAGTTCCACCAGTCTTGGTCTCGGCAGCAGATGGTGTGAGTGGTCAACTTCACGTTCCTGCCGTTTTATTCCCGGGAAAGAGCTCACGGTACACCCATTCGATAGGAAGCTGGTGGGCTGGGTGGGCGCTGGGAGAGGAGAAGAGTCTCTTGCCCCTTAAGGGAAAAGAACTCCGATTCCTCGGTCGTCCAGCCCGTCGCTGTGCCAATTCAGCTATTCCGGCTTATGAAATTATTCTGAATATTGTAAGATAGTGATATCTACACGGCGCCAAGTCCCAGAAGATTGCTTTCTTCAATCTGAATAATGTTTTAAAATTCAGTTCTACCTCAGAGAAAACACGATTCGTTCCTCTTACAAAAAAAACCCTTACGGCTGTTTAGGGAAATGACCACTATTTAATTTGAGAAACATACGTAATACATGAAGTGCACTGTGTAAGAAGATGCAGAGTTTCTTAATGTTAAATCAGGTGGATTTGGTTAGCAAAATATTTTAAAAGCTTAACTATTGATTATTTTCGTTTTTCCCACTCGCTCCAACTTTGGAGCATAGAACTGATTTCTCAGTTCCACGATGATTTTTGCAGACGGTAGGACTCCTTGGACGGGTGATCAGCTCGTCGTAGGGCCGCTACCTAAACGCAGGATAACACAAACACAATAAACGCATACACATACCAAACATCTATGAATTGTGTGGGATTCAAACTCACGATCCCGGCTTCCGAGCGAGCGAAAACAGTACATGCCTCAGACCTCCCGGGTACCGTGACCGGCTTAAAAGCTTAAGAATGACGTTAAATTTATTTAACAACGCTGTTCTAACTGCATCGTTCATGTTGTAAGAAATGACACAGAAAGTTTCAGGGAAGCGATCTTTCTCAAAGTACTATCCCAACATTTACCTGGAGATATTGAAGAAAAATGTGAAAACCCTAGGTCAGTAGGGTGTGGGGCCTCAGTGGATTGATAAAACTCCAGAATGGACGATTACACCAACAAAAACAAGTTGAAAACAGAAGTGGTAGTGACATTTTGGGTTGATATCACGGAACTCGCCTTGAGTGAATGAAGAAAATCACGAAAAACCTCATTCACAAAAGCCTGTTTTCCTCTTCGAGGTCCACAAGCGGCACTTGCCGAATACGTTGCAGCGGTAACCGCTCCGCTCTGTCTCCTATCTTCTTGAGTAAGACGTTAATTAGGAAACCAACAGCTTGTGTTGGCGTCCCAGCCAGTCTGACAAATGATGCAGTCTCCTTCAAAGAATGGGGCAGGCATGTAGAATGTCTCTGAAGAATGTACTTCCTCATGAATAGGTGGCAAGCATTTTCCTTTGTCCAGGTGACTAATCACTCTTATTTGCCTGCTCCTAATGAACCGGTCCTGAAACTGCGCTGTTACCGGCTCGCCATGCCTTCTGCGCATGGCTCCCACAGTCACTTCAGTCCACCTTGTTAAGCAATACAAATTTATCTTGTTTCGTTACCGTGAAAGATGCCACAACGTCGATATTGCGTACTTGACTTCGAGAGTTATTCGGGTCGAATCCCGGTCAGGACACCGGATGTTTCGTGGCTTCTCTCTGTCCCACAGTCAAATTTTCGGACAGTACCTCCATCTATCTATATATCCACTCCTCCATACGTCTCCATGACGTAGTGCTTAACTAGTTAAGCACAGGGACAACTTTACCATACCGTACCTCTATCTAGGGGCACGAGTAGCGTAGTTGGTTGAGGCACTATGCTACAAGCCGGAAGATTGCGGGTTCGAGTCTCGATGAAGTGGATTTTTTTTTCCATTTGACCTACTCCTTCCAGCCGCACTATGGCCCTGGGGTCGTCTCAGCCTCTAACAGAAATGAGTACAAGGAATCTTCCTGGGGGTAAAGGGCGGTCGGCGCGTAAGGCTGACAACCTCACCGTTATCTGTGAGCCGATTGTCTAGATAATGTGGGAACCTCTTCGTCTCACTACCTTGTGGGACTCCACGGACTGCTACAGGGATAGTTTTATACTTTCTTATCCAGTAGGTGATCATTCGTCCAAGGAGTCCTACCGTCTGTAAAAACGATCATGAAATTGAGAAATCATCAAGAGAGAGATAGAGAGAGAAAATGTATTATGACGTATGTGGGTGGAAGCCATTATGGCCGAATTTGATCTGTTACATCGGGCTGTAATTGGAGAGCCTGAGGAAAAACTACAGAACTTGTCGGTCGTGGTGGTCAGGATCTCTTCCGAGATTCGATCCGGGAACTTCCCGAATAGAAGACTGAAGCGTTGCTGCTTGAGCCACCTTTCTTGGTCTCAGTTCTAAAGAGAAGGAGTCCCATGAACAGGTGTAGTCTGAGCAGGAGGCGTCAGTCATGCGCGTTGCAAGGAGAGTGACACGTAAATAGCTCTGCACACACAATACATTTCCGCATGAAATATAGCGATAACAAATTTATAGAAGAAAGAAATACCGAAGTTTCTCCTAAGCCATCTTGAGTGACAATATAATGATCACCAATTTCAACATTTTCCGCCTATTTTATTGAATACGTATCTTATTTTAACATAAGATGATTTATTTATATTGTCCATGTTGTTTGGCCTGTCCACTCTCAACAGTACGCTTGGTGGATTTAGTCGAGTCCACTAACTGAGAAAGGGAGTGTAAGGTGTGTATAGCAGGAGCTTATGCGCAGTGCGCAGTGCGCCATGCCTAGAAGTCAGGTGAAAACAGCGAGCCTATACGAAAACTGAATTTCTGATTAGCTTACAGAACACAAAAGCGCTACAGGAAAATATCTGTGCGAAGTTTGGTCTATATTAGCCCATACTCAACTGTAACTGAGAGGACGAAGGGCAATTTTATTGTGTTTGACAGAGTAATGACACGGTAACTAAATGCCTTATTCTTCTGTGTAACAGCTCGCCTGATCCCGTGGTTTACAGAGTATCCTGATTCAGTCGCAATAGAATATGTTTCTTGTTAGTCCATGGGCCATTCTTACACGTCCAGACCCTGAGTGTATGCTCCGGGGAAACAGGCCCGCGTAAGATCATCTCTCAGTCAACTAATTAAACAGTTAATTACACACTTAATTAGTCAATCTGTTATTTTATCTGTCACTGTATGACGGAATGAGTCACTTAGTCACGTTGTGTTTCAGTCGTTAAATGCTTGAAGAATCAGAGAAGCTAGGTCGGTGTAGTGACTAGGCTACTAGCTCGAAATCCAAGGTACCGGGTTCGATTCAAAGTTGCGGTAATTTTTTTTCTCTTCAGCGTCCAGAGCGGTTCTGGGGCCCACCCAGCCTCCTGTCCAATGGGTATCGGGGGCTCTTTCCACGAAGGTAAAGCGGCAAGAGCCTGAAGCTGATCACTCGTTTCCATCTAGCGCCGAGGTTAAGAATGGTGGAGCTATACTTCCGCTCCCCCATACGTCTTCATGGCATAGTGTTTAATTAAGACAGTCTCTCTGTGACAGAGGGACTGTTGTTGGCAAATCCACTTGCAAGTAGCATTGTCGGCGCACTGTGTTAGCCGTGACACGCAGCACCGTTTTTTTTTGACATCCCATGTTTTATTGTGCAATCTGTAAAGATACATTTAGCAGAATGGTTTGAAAAGTATCTACGATGTCATGGGGAGAGACACACAGTAGCGCCTCTCCGTGGAGTATGGATAGTCCTGTTGGGGCTGT
>NW_019740656.1:931220-940153 GCF_002891405.2 Cryptotermes secundus | reverse complement strand
ATATGCATTGTCGACTTTAACTCGATAGTGACGATTCTGTAGGTAGGATTTGACGAGGAGAAAGTAGTTGAGGGGGAGAGAGCGACGTAGTTTGAACAGAAGGCCAGTATGCCAAACTTTGTCGAAGGCTTGAGATATATCCAGGAAGGCTGCTGAGCAGTATTGTTTCGTTTCCAGTGCCTCGTGTATCTTGTTCACAATTCGATGAGTTTGTTGAATTGTAGAATGGCGTTGCCGAAATCCGAATTGGTGATCAGGTAAGAGTAGTTGGTTTTCAACTATGGGGAGAAGTCTTTGAAAGAGAAGTTTTTCAAAGACTTTGGAAAGCAAGGGGAGAAGGCTTATAGGTCGATAAGATGCGGGTACATGAGGAGGTTTACCTGGTTTCAAGAGGAGTATGATTTGGGCTACTTTCCATTGGTCAGGGAAGTATCCGATGAGGATGGAGGAATTGATGAGTTGCGTAATGTATTTGATTCCAGCAGGGGGAAGTTCTTGAAGGATTTTTCCCGTGATGAGGTCGTACCCTGGGGAAGTTTTGGGATACAGGGTGACGCAGCACCGTAACAGTTGGATTGTATAGAGAGAAATGTAACCCAGAGAGTCTAGGTGTTCGTGATGTGAACACGTGCACCGTCAGAGCCGCCTGGTGTGGGCGGTGAGGAGCACAGCAGCGTGATGTACCGTGTTGCAGTCTTTCCAGGGTCAGGAAGTAACGCTGATTTGCATGCCCAGCCAGGGGCAATCAAACGCATCCTGCTAGACAGGATATTTAAAGAGATGATTACTGAAGCGTCCCTGACCCACGGAACAGTCCAAGCCGCGCCTCGAAATAATAATTCAGTTCAATTCAATTCATATTCAATAACGTGCTAACTTAATGGCCCCCAAACCAGCTACAAACTGAACATGAGTGAAGGTAAAGTTGCCCCTGTGCTTAATTATTTAAGCATTACGTCACGAAGGCGTATGGGGGAGTGGATGTATAGATCCACTTCTTCTTGACCTCCACACTAATTGGAAGTGCGTGTTTAGCTTCACGCCGCGGGCGCTTAATCCCCGGGAAAAGAGACCCCTTTACCCATTGGCTAGGACGCTGGGTGGGCCCCAGAAGTGGGCCCCCTTCATCTCCTTCTGCTTCTCCTTCTCCGTTCTTCTATTCGTTATATTTTCCTTCCTCTTTTATCGTCTCCTCTTTGTCTTTCTTTTTCCTTTCTTTATCCTTTAACTTCACCTTTCTCACTCCCATTTTCTTTAGTATCCTCTTCTGCTTCTCGTTCCCTTCTAGTTCTTCCCACGTTCTATATATATCCCCCTCCCTTCTAACTCTCTTCTTGCCTCTTCTTCTTCCGTTTCTGTTTTTCTTCCACCTCCATTTCCTTCTGCGTTGTGTCATCTCCCTCCCCTCCTACGGTTACGATATCAATTTCAAATGAGTTACACGACGTGCTGAAATTAAAACGTGTGTGAACAGTGTTTAGATCGCAGCAGGCGGTGCGGTACGGTCCGGACTGTCACGTTGATGTGACTGATCAGTTCGCGCTGCAGGAAAATCTGGAGACCCTAGAGACAGACCGCCAGAACGGAAGTCCTCGCTAGGTCCCTCTGTACGCATGCAGCCGACCCTGCGCACGAGATATATCGATACAAAGCACGTATCCTTCTGGCCTCCTTCAAGGTTATGTGCTGGACGACCAAGGAATCGAAGTTTGATTGTCTGTGGAAGCAACAGATTCTTCTCTTCTCCATAACGTCCAGATAATTTCTGTGGACCAACAAACTTTCTGCCAGATGGATACAGGGGGCTTTTTCCCCGGGGGTAAAGCTGCCAGGGCGTGAAGCTTACCATTCCGCTCTAACTACTGCCGAGGTTAAGAGAACGTACATGCATACATCCATTCCCCCTTACTCTTGCATGGCGTAGTGCTGAATTAGTTAGGCACAGGAACAACTTCAGGGCACGCGGTAGCGTAGTTGGTTGAGGCACTATGCTATAAGCCGGAAGGTCGTGGGTCCGATCCCCTATGAGGTCACTGGAGTCTTCAATTGACCTAACCCTTCCAGACGGACTATGGCCCTGGGGTCGACTCAGCCTCTAACAGAGATGAGTACCAGGAATCTTCCTGGGGGTAAAGGGCGGCCGGGGCGTAAGGCTGACAACCTCACCGCCATCTGTGAGCCGATTGTCTAGAAAACGTGGGACGTCTCACAGACCTATGGGCCTTCATGGCATAGTTTTACATTAACCAGGGACAATTTTATCTTTTTCTTTAATAATTCGAAGACGTGTAGGCCGGCTGTCCGTGGAGTCGTTAGGGAAGCCACACGAGACAGAAGAGAGAGCCTATCTTCGCTCGATAGTGAGCAGCCTGGATTCATTCATATGTCCACCCCAGTCCCGTACTGCTTCGGTTCTGAATGCAATTGAATGTACCAGACGGCCTCCACGCTGAAGAGCGAAGGTTTCGTGACACGACGCTCTGTTACTCAACGGAGTGATTCCCTACATTGATTGCTGGCTCATTAAGAAATCGTGAAACAGAAAACGGTTTAATGAAAACTGTCAATTACGTTGAAATCAGTTGCTCTTCCAAGGTTCATTTAACTAAGATCATGAAATTGGCAGTTAGCCTCGAGCGGTGAATGTGATACCGTGAGAACCCCTCTCTTAGGGGCCAGTACCCAAATAAATGTGTAAAGTTCAGGGCTGTCCAGCTAGGCTCATAAATTTGTCCCTGCGATTAATTGTTTAAGCATCAGGCCATGATGACGTACGGGGGAGTGGAGGTATATGAAGGCGAGTGGTCAGCTTCACGTCCCAGCCGTTTTATCCCCCGGGAAAGAGCCTCCGGTACCCATCGGATAGGAGGGTGAATATATGCAATTTCAGGGTTGTGCAAATAAATTTTGTTTGTGAATGTGAAATTTCTGAAGCTCCAGACCGCAAATAGTCGCGGTGCATTGAGGGTCGTCCGGCTTCTGATCTTGAGAGCTACTGCTCTCTCTGCATTCACAAGCCATTCACCTGCTCTGAAGATGGAGGCGATACGTTCCTCCGAAACGTCAGCCAAAACGAAGAATACACGGCCCAAAACCCAGAAGACGACTTTCTTCAAGTAAAGGTCCAGATTGCAAATAATGACGTTAAGTTCAGGGCTGTACAGCTTATGAACTTGTTGGTGAAATTTCTGAAAATTTTAACCGACTTCTGATTAGACTTAGTTTTAATACCCTTCCACCAGATTTTCTACAAAAAATACGTTTCGGAAGCTGATATATGTTTCCTTCTTCAGGCATCAGGACGACACACACACAGATCCAGCAGTAAAACGCATGCAGTAACAGGAGCAAAACACAACACAGAACACGATACACAAATGTAGGAGGAATGCTCACATAAAAGAGGATTGGCGTAATTCGCGTGTTTGAGTGCGACGTAGGAAGAATCCTGAAAAGTTTTATTACTTAGAATTCATCGTCCTATATGACGAACACAGATTTTAGTCATTTTAGAATGGAGACATTGTGGCATGCAGTACAATAGTTTAACGTGCATAAAGACACCTGAGGATGGCACATTAGTGCCGAAACATGTAGTGTGGAAGTGAAGAATAAGGTGAAAAAGTGTATACACTGTAAGACGGTCAGCATAAACCATGGAGATCTGGAGGAACCTGATCTGATAGTGTTTTCGACTGTAAGCCAAGAAATAGCGTCCCCCCCAAATATTTTTCCTGAAGAAGGTAACACAACAAAGTCAAGTAATGATATAATGAAGAGCTTCATAATTTTTGCTCGTCACAAGATACTGTTAGGGTGTTCACGTGGTGGGGGGGGCGTCGGAGAATCCGAAAGACTACTTGGGAGACCTAGGCATAAATGGAGGAACGGTCACCTCCTCTTGATTAGCCGAGTGATTATTAATATTCTAAGGAGGAACCTTCGCCGTGTGGTTTCTTCGTTTATCTTTCGTTTACATTCTTTCATTTACTTCTGATTATCTTTCCTTCATTTCCTCTTTTTATTCCCTTTGTTTTTATTATTTTTGCTTTAATTTTATCTTTTTTTCGTGCTCTTTCCCTCCTTTTTCCTCGCTTTCCTCGTTTCTGGTTTCTTTCTCATCTTTATATATCTGCTCTTTCTTCCTTTCCTGTACTTTTGTTTTTATGTAATCTTTTCTTTTTCTTTCCCTGTTCCGTCGTTCCTCTCTTCCTTTAGTTCATCCCCCATTTTCCTTAGTATGTTTCTCTCTTCCGTCTTTCAATTATTCTTCATTCTTTCTCTTCATCCCTTTCTTTCTTATTTTCGTCTATTTTCCTCCTTCCTCTCAATGCCCTTTGCTCTGTGTTCCTGTTACCTATGTTCCTCATGTTCCCCGCCTTGACGTCCGAGGGTGCAGCACGGGACCTGTTCCCACGGCGCGGAGCCGTGTTCACTGTTCGACCAGGAACTGTTATAACACACGGCCTTGGCCGACTTTACCCCTGCCTGCCTCACTGCCCCACGTTTCACTTTTTCCATCTTCCCTCCGCTTGAAACAAGCAGAGCACAACCAGATCACCAAATCAGACAGACAGAGAGAGAGGGCAATGCATTCTTTATGTAACGATTAGAGAAGTCATGAAAGCCCGCCTTTGGCAGGCGAACACTTGTTGACCCTTCTGCGATCTCTCCAGTATAGAACAAATGTTCAATAAATCTGTCAGCTTTCAACACACGAATCACGCACATGAGATGTGAAGTTTCCACGAACGTGAAAACTCTTCAGGGTTACCACACAGGGCATTCTGTTAGATGGGTACCAAGGTTTCGGATGAACATACTGCTAGCATCTTCATGGTACAAAATGTTCCTCCTAAAGTAAATATTGTACTTACCAGAGAAAACGAGTATGTACATTATTCTATACACATTCACTCATGAAGCTGAGCCCTTCTTGAGAAGCCGCCAGTTGTGCAGCTACTCAGGAACGTCCCAGCATTTTATGGAACCCGAAGGTTCATTACCGTGTTCACAAGAGCCCTCCACTGTTCCCTGTCTAGAGCCAGATCAATCCAGTCCACAACACCCCATCCTATCTCTCTAAGATTCATTTTAATATTGTCCATCCGCCTACATCTTGGTCTTCCTAGTGGTCTCTTTCCTTCTGGCGTTCCCACCAACATTCCTCTTCTCCCACAGTCGTGCTACATTCCCTGCCTCTTCTCTTCGAGATTTAGAATTAAATACAAGAGGAGTGTAGGAATGAATATGGGAGTACTGACCGCTTCACATGTCACTGCGGTGACAGAAACTCGTCTTACAGAACATGATGTGAGGCAGCAAACAAACAGCTTCGAGAGCAGAATGAAATTTTACACCGCAGTTTATACAGCTCGTCTCTTCCTAAATATAAATCGTAGAGAGACTGAACTGCTTGTCTGTGATAAGACGTCACGTAAATCCAATTATTTCTGGTGTAAGTTACAGAGATGTTGGGTCATTTAGTGTATAAATTGTTGGTTTATGTTCTGTGTCGCTCCAATTTGCTGCGTTTCCTGTCCTGGTTATTGCGCAACGCTGAACCCACACAATCCCAACCAATAGACTGAATGCTCTCTTCAGTGATGTACATAAACCATGAGGACTTCCAGCACTGGAATACCAAAGTTGCTTTCCTGGGTGTTCTACTTTCTGGGTTACTTTACGACAGTCACTATCAACGCTATATAGCGTGTACTGCGAGAAAGGTCAATATTCTGGGAGGTCACAGTATTCGTCATTCTAAGCGAAAAAATATATACTCGTATATACATGTAACCTTTTCCGAACGGTTTCCGATATAGAGCTATTTCACTGTACAGTTCCAAAATTATTAATAAGAAAGAGACATTACGTACTGTTTCTAATAAAAAGGTAAAGGTATCCCTTTAACGGGCCGCGGAGGCCCATAGAGTTGTGAGATGTTGAGGTTCCCACATTTTCTCCAGACAATCGGCTCACAGATAGCGGCAAGGTTGCCAGCCTTACACGCCGGCCGCCCTTTACCTCCAGGAATATTCCAAGAATATTCCTGGTATTCATTTCTGTTAGATGTTGAGTCGACCCAAGGGCCATAGTGCGCCTGGAAGAATTAAGTCAATTGAAAGAAAAAACTAATGAGCTCATCACAAATCGAACCCGTGACCTTCCGGTTTGTAGCATAGTGCCTCAACCAACTACGCTACGTACTGTTTCTAATACCGGTACTTATTGTTCAAGTGTCAAAGTTGCTACAGTTTGCCTAGTATAATACATTCTCGTACACTTCCTAAAATTCCACCGTCAACATCAAGGCACTTTGCAACTCGTGTGAGGACATGGCGTGTTGCTCGTCTTACAGTGGAGCAGCTGTCTCTCGGAAACCGTTCGGGATAGGGCTCGTCTACGTATACACTGGCTTGCTTAGAATGCCAAATACGGCGACCTCTCACAATATTGAGCTTTTCTTCTGGGACACTCTGTATAGCGTCGAATGGTAGAACGGCTGATAAATTCCGGAAACGATTGTTGGCGTTTCGGCAAGCTTCACGCACGTTCCGAAAAACATTGTTCATTGTTCTTCAATGTCCGCTATTGCTCGCGGAAACCATTGTTGGCCGTTTGGTGATGTCATTATTCTGAACACTGCTTTAGTTAAGACACTAGAAGAGAGACATGTTATGAGTCTTATTTATTTACTTTTAGAAGCGTAAAAATAGTCCTCATTCTGGTTTATCGTCATTAATTACATAACGGTTATAGACATTCGGCTGCCAATACGCAATGTCCTTACTACAGAGAAGAGGATATTGCTGGCGAAAATGGCGACCATGTGACTATTCATTCTGTCAGTGCGTGGATAATTTGTCTTCATTATGCGGGTTGGCCTTCCAGCATCAGAACTCACGACGTATGAGTCTAGTTGTACAATGGACCTCTTGCAGTTTACAAGGTGACCAAGATGCGTCCGTCTGCCTGTCTCATTTCCTCATTCAGGTCCGTCACTTCCCAGAGATGATTGCTTCTGTCATACAGCGAAGTTCCCAGGGTCCAGCCCAGCTGTCAAGCCCCACTGCTTGCAGTGCTACTGGATTTCTGCTCTCCTTGGATAAGTCTGAGAGGGAGGTCACGGTGCCCTAGGGCAGTGTTTTCGAAACCATTCTCAGCCGACGTACCCCTTGGTCTCAGAGTGAAACTTCACTTACCCCTTCGTCTCAGAGCTGAACTTCACGTAGCCATTGTTCTCACAGTGAAATTTTCGTGGCCCTTGGTCTCAGAGTGAAACTTCACTTACCCCTTCGTCTCAGAGCTGAACTTCGCGTAGCCATTGTTCTCACAGTGAAATTTTCGTGGCTCTCGGTCTCAGAGTGAAAGTTATGTGCCCCTTGGTCTGCGAATGAAACTTCGCATACCTCTTGGTCTCAGAGTGAAATTTTTTTAAAGTGACACTTCGCCTATTTTCGGTGGCCATTTAAGTTTTCCCGAAGGACCTCGTTTCATAAATTGTTTTCTGCGCCCTTAGAATATTCACTGGACTGGTTTTTATTTTATACAATTGCTTTACCAGAACTGCCTGACCAATTGCTTAACCTGGATCAAGCCAGTCCGCCCCTGATGACGTTGCTGTATAATAAACCTGATAATTATTTTGGACACTGCAGACACGAAGTTCCGGTAGCAGGAATTAGCTTTGCTTGCTCCTAAACACTGATGACGAGTGCGGCAAGTTCCTCAGGAATATCGCCGTGCAAACCTCATATACATTTTGCTTGCGTCAAATGCCATCCGCTGAAGGCAACAGGAACTGTTATTGACGATTTCTCAGTTACCTTCTGCTTTCACATACATAGTAAACCCTCGCTAATCCGGTTACAGTTAATCCGGATCAAAATATGAAGTACCACGAAAAATGCTAAATGCAGTCTTCTTGGTTGTGATGCCGTGTAGATCTAGTGTAAGCCGACGTTTCGGAGGAACGTATCGCCTCCATCTTCAGGGTAGAGAAATCCGCGAGGGAGGACCCAGCGTGTACAGGTGGCTGCAGTCACCGCCTTGAAAGCCTCAAACCTTACGTACGAAAAACGCTGTTCACAGTTGAGTACATACTTTAAGATACATAACATTTCAGACAAAACTTGACAGTTTCTTCAAACCTGCATTATTGTGTTCATAAACAAGTGCAACCATGGGTTACACAGGAGATGATGAGTAAAATGGAGGAGCGAAGAAAATGGAAGAATGTCAACAATGAAGAAGGCAGGAGGAAATACAGGAGACTGAGGAATGAATTGAAAAGAGCCACGGACAGGGCCAAAAAGGAATATCTTGAGAAGATATGTAATGAGATTATGGAATTTCAAAGAACAGGCCGTTATGATTTGATGTACATGAAGACAAAAGAACTAGGATGGAAAGAGAATCATGGGATTCAAAATGTTGGCATCGAAGACTCCCAGGGGAATAGAATAGTAGATCAGAGGAAAGTGCTGAAAATTTGGGAAAATTATATTTCAGAACTATATGATCGACCTAATCGGCCAGAAACCTTAGAAGTTGAACCGGAAGAAGAAGTAGATACAGACGAGAAAGGACCATATATTTTACAAAGTGAGGTGGAAAAAGCTATCAAGGAAATGAGGAAGGGAAAGGCTACAGGAGATGATGATGTACCTGGAGATGTGCTCAAGTTACTGGGAGAAGGTGGTTTGAAAACACTGACAAAACTAATGAACACCATATATGAAAGTGGAGAGTGGCCCAAGGACTTTACAGAAGTTACAATGATTGCCTTAAAGAAAAAGACAAAAGCTACAAAATGCAGCGACCATAATAAGACAATAAGTCTTATTGCACATACAGCAAAGATAATAGCAAAGATACTTAAAAGAAGAATTGAAAGGAAAATAGAGGATGTACTTGGAGAAGATCAGTTT